>NC_056438.1:84123092-84170385 GCF_018296145.1 Oncorhynchus tshawytscha
GTTAGAATGATGGGGTTAGATTGATTGGGTTAGGGTTAGAATGATGAGGTTAGGGTTAGATTGATGGGGTTAGGGTTAGATGGATGGGGTTAGACTGATGGGGTTGGATTGATGGGGTTAGGGTTAGATTTGTGGGGTTTTGGTTAGATTGATGGGGGTAGATTGATGGTGTTAGGGTTAGATTGATTGGGTTAGGGTTAGATTGATGGGGTTAGGGTTAGATTGATGATGTTAGGGTTAGATTGATGGTGTTCAGGTTAGATTGATGGGGTTAGGGTTAGATTGATGGGGTTAGATTGATGGGTTTAGATTGATGGGGTTGGATTGATGGGGTTGGATTGATGGGGTTAGGGTTAGATTTATGGGGTTTTGGTTAGATTGATGGGGTAGATTGATGGTGTTAGGGTTAGATTGATTGGGTTAGGGTTAGATTGATGGGGTTAGGGTTAGAGTGATGGTGTTCAGGTTAGATTGATGGGGTTAGATTGATGGGGTTAGATTGATGGTGTTCAGGTTAGATTGATGGTGTTCAGGTTAGATTGATGGTGTTCAGGTTAGATTGATGAGGTTAAGGTTAGATTGATGGGGTTAGATTGATGGGGTTAGGGTTAGATTGATGAGGTTAGGGTTAGATTGATGGGGTTAGGGTTAGATGGATGGGGTTAGATTGATGGGGTTGGATTGATGGGGTTAGGGTTAGATTTATGGGGTTTTGGTTAGATTGATGGGGGTAGAGTGATGGTGTTAGGGTTAGATTGATTGGGTTAGGGTTAGATTGATGGGGTTAGGGTTAGATTGATGGTGTTCAGGTTAGATTGATGGGGTTAGATTGATGGTGTTCAGGTTAGATTGATGGTGTTCAGGTTAGATTGATGAGGTTAAGGTTAGATTGATGGGGTTAGATTGATGGGGTTAAATTGATGGGGTTAGATTGATGGGTTTATGGTTAGATTGATGGGGTTATATTGATGGGGTTAGGGTTAGATTGATGGGGTTAGATTGATGGGGTTAGGGTTAGATTGATGGGGTTACATTGATGGTGTTAGGGTTAGATTGATAGGGTTAGGGTTAGATGGATGGGGTTCGATTGATGGGGTTAGATTGATGGGGTTAGGGTTAGATTGATGGGGTTAGATTGATGGGGTTAGGGTTAGATTGATGGGGTTAGGGTTAGATTGATGGGGTTTTGGTTAGATTGATGGGGGTAGATTGATGGGGGTAGATTGATGGGGTTAGAAATGGGGTTAGAATGATGGGGTTTTGGTTAGATTGATGGGGTTAGATTGATGGGGGTAGATTGATGGGGTTAGAAATGGGATTAGAATGATATGGTCAGGGTTAGATTGATGTAGTTAGATTGATTGCTCTTATGCTTTACACTATTTTGGTTTTCATTAGATGTAGGTATTCACACCCTGCATGGAGCACAACATTAAAGACAGTTTTCATACAGGTTGAACCTACAGTACATGGAGCACAACATGTTGATGTTTCAGGGTGTCAGGGGTATATAGTAGCTGGTTAGAGGGACCTGGTGTTGTTATGGCTGTGGTGTTGTTATGGCTGTGTTGTTGACGTTGTTGTTTTTTCAGGGTTTGAGGAATATCCGGTACCTGGGTAAGGGAACCTACATCGACTGCGCCCTCGCTAACATGACACAGGAAATGACACGTTTGCCCTCTAACCCCGGAGCGCTGCGATTCGCTGTCGTCATTACCGACGGTCACGTGACAGGAAACCCGTGCGGCGGGGTGAAGGTGACGGCCGAGCGTGCGCGCGACGAGGGCATCAGGATGTTTGTGGTCGCGGCCACGAAGAACGTGGACGAGACGGGTCTGAGGGAGATCGCTAACTCTCCGGCCAACGTCTACAGAAAAGACTTCCTGGCTGTCGACCTCAGTGGCAACAGGCCTGTTATACAGCTGGACACTATAGACCGCATCATCAAGACCATGGTAACACACACACACACACACACTAACATACTGTTATACAGCCGGACACTATAGACCGCATCATCAAGACCATGGTAACACACACACACACACACACACACACACACTAACATACTGTTATACAGCTGGACACTATAGACCGCATCATCAAGACCATGGTAACACACACACACACACACACACTAACACACTGTTATACAGCCGGACACTATAGACCGCATCATCAAGGCCATGGTAACACACACACTAACACACACACACACACTAACATACTGTTATACAGCTGGACACTGTAGACCGCATCATCAAGACCATGGTAACACACACACACACACACACACACACACACTAACATACTGTTATACAGCTGGACACTATAGACCTCATCATCAAGACCATGGTAACACACACACACACACACACTAACACACACACACACTAACATACTGTTATACAGCTGGACACTATAGACCGCGTCATCAAGACCATGGTAACACACACACTAACACACACACACACACTAACACACACACACACTAACATACTGTTATACAGCTGGACACTGTAGACCGCATCATCAAGACCATGGTAACACACACACTAACACACACACACACTAACATCCTGTTATACAGTTGGACACTATAGACCTCATCATCAAGACAATGGTAACACACACACACACACACACACACACACTAACACACACACACACTAACATACTGTTATACAGCTGGACACTATAGACCTCATCATCAAGACAATGGTAACACACACACACACACACACACACACACACACACACTAACATACTGTTATACAGCTGGACACTATAGACCTCATCATCAAGACCATGGTAACACACACACACACACACACACACACACACACACTAACACACTGTTATACAGCTGGACACTATAGACCTCATCATCAAGACCATGGTAACACACACACACACACTAACATACTGTTATACAGCTGGACACTATAGACCTCATCATCAAGACCATGGTAACACACACACACACACACACACACTAACACACTGTTATACAGCTGGACACTATAGACCTCATCATCAAGACCATGGTAACACACACACACACACACACACACTAACACACTGTTATACAGCTGGACACTATAGACCTCATCATCAAGACCATGGTAACACACACACACACACACACACACACACACACACACACACTAACATACTGTTATACAGCTGGACACTATAGACCTCATCATCAAGACCATGGTAACACACACACACACACACACACACTAACACACTGTTATACAGCTGGACACTATAGACCTCATCATCAAGACCATGGTAACACACACACACACACACACACACTAACACACTGTTATACAGCTGGACACTATAGACCTCATCATCAAGACCATGGTAACATAACATACTGTTATACAGCTGGACACTATAGACCTCATCATAAATACCATGGTAACACACACTGTGATGATCATATTCAATAAACATTTTTCATGTTTAAGTAAAATATTTTGTATTTTCCTTTTTCTAGACCCATCTGGCCTATCAGGAGGTGAGACTGAAGAGAGAACCACACAATGTTACCATACAAGCAATCTACAATAACCTATTATATTTGATTAGATATGATTATATACTATTAGATATGATTATATACTATTATGTATGATTATATACTATTATATATGATTATATACTATTAGATATGATTATATACTATTAGATATGATTAGATATGATTATATATTGTTATATATGATTATATACTATTATATATGATTATATACTATTATATATACTATTATATATGATTATATATTATTATATATGATTATATACGATTATATACAATTAAGTATTATTATATACTATTATATATGATTGTATACTATTATATATGATTATATACTATTATACATTAATATATACTATTATATATGATGTTGTACTATTATATATGATTATATACTATTATATAAATGATTATATGCTATTATATAAATGATTATATATGTTTATATACTATTATATAAATGATTGTATATTTTTATGTATACATGATTATATACTATTATATATAGTTATATATGATTTTATACTTATATACTTTTATATATGATTATATACTATTATATAAATGATTATATATGGTTATATACTATTATATAAATGATTGTATAGTTTTATATACATGCTTATATACTATTATATAAATGATTGTATAGTTTTATATACATGATTATATACTATTATATATGGTTGTATATGATTATATACTATTATATAAATTATTATATATGATTATATACTAATATATACTATTATATATGATTATATACTAGTATATAAATGAATATATATGATTATATACTATTGTATAAATTATTATATACTATAATATAAATTATTTTATACTTTTATATACATGATTATATACTATTATATACTAGTATATATGATGATTTACTATTATATAAATGATTATATATGATTGTTTACTATTATATACTAGTACATATGATTATTTACTATTATATAAATTATTATATATGATTAAATACTATTATATAAATTATTATATATTATTCTATACTATTATATATGATTCTATAGTATTATATATGATTCTATACTATTATATACTATGATAACAGATGCACAAGATGTTGATATTGATACCTGTATTCCATGCATGTGGTCTCTCAGTGCTACAAGGTGAAGTGTCTGGAGACAGATGGACCCCCTGGACCTGAAGGACACAGAGGACAGAAGGTACACGCTAGAGTCCTGGACGGTCCGTTTGTTTATCGACTCCACACGCTGGCCACATCAATCCCGAGCCCCACCCAATATCCGACACCAGGACATAATTTTCTCTGCAGACCGACCCACATAGAGTTGTTTCCGAGAGCCGATACGTTACCTGCAAAATAACATACATTTATTGAATTGTTTTTGTGATTCCAGAGTACTGGGCTATTAGTCTTCTCCCTGTATGAAGGAATTTGTCTACATGTCTATTCAACATTTACAGAAAAGGAAACCATGCCATGAATTAAGAATGATATATTTTTATTTCCATATTGCGATGCGTCTCTGAAATCACTTTTTAGCCTTCCTACCTAATGAAAGCCTATAGCCGACACTAAACAATACCTTTACATTCAATATTGTTTAGATCATCAAATAGTTTAGGCCTAATTCAACTTCAATAAACTTGTCCCAAAATGGAATATGGAAGAATAGGCTACTCACATTTTTACCAGCCGTATTGGTTTACAAGTCATATAGCATGCATATGGTATAATGAACGGATGTAATACATCCTTAAGAGTCTATTGACCCACCAGTGAGTCCATCTAAGTAACATAATAAAAAATCCCAATCAGAATCCGTCAATTGAAACTGGAGGTATTATGGGCTGCATCTCAATCCATCACATCCGCTGATTTCAGCAAAAAAGAGGTCATTTATTTAGTAGGCCACTCAAACGTTTACCAGCCGCACCAGTTTACCTGCGTACGGCGTCATGAACGAAAGCCTGAATTTATTTAATAATCAAGTGATAAAAACAATAGGCCTACCTGGTTGCACTTTGTGAAGGATGTGTATCCATCTACCGTGTTGTTGTCCTTCCAACGTGGGGATTTAAATCCCGCAGCACCTGTTTCCAACGTGGGGATTTAAATCCCGCAGCACCTGTTTCCAACGTGGGGATTTAAATCCCGCAGCACCTGTTTCCAACGTGGGGATTTAAATCCCGCAACGTGTTAGCCGAGTCCCTGATCATAACCTTTCTGTTTGTTCCTCTGGGTAGGTGAAGCCAGGCTATCCAGGGAATGTAAACTTGTCAGCGTGTCATATTCTTACGTGAGGAGAGGGAACATAAGCTCTATGCGTGGACAAATCAGAACGTTTCAGCACCGCACAAATAATGGCCAGTTCCCTGCTCCACTCTCGCCTGCATGGCTGGTGGCCTAGGTGAGGTCTGCCTGCGTGGCTGGTGGCCTAGGTGAGCTCTGCCTGCGTGGCTGGTGGCCTAGGTGAGGTCTGCCTGAGTGGCTGGTGGCCGAGGTGAGGTCTGCCTGCGTGGCTGGTGGCCTAGGTGAGGTCTGCCTGCGTGGCTGGTGGCCTAGGTGATGTCTGCCTGCGTAGCTGGTGGCCTAGGTGAGGTCTGCCTGAGTGGCTGGTGGCCTAGGTGAGGTCTGCCTGCGTGGCTGGTGGCCTAGGTGAGGTCTGCCTGCGTGGCTGGTGGCCTAGGTGAGGTCTGCCTGCGTGGCTGGTGGCCTAGGTGAGGTCTGCCTGAGTGGCTGGTGGCCTAGGTGAGGTCTGCCTGCGTGGCTGGTGGCCTAGGTGAGGTCTGCCTGAGTGGCTGGTGGCCTAGGTGAGGTCTGCCTGCGTGGCTGGTGGCCTAGGTGAGGTCTGCCTGCGTGGCTGGTGGCCTAGGTGAGGTCTGCCTGAGTGGCTGGTGGCCTAGGTGAGGTCTGCCTGCGTGGCTGGTGGCCTAGGTGAGGTCTGCCTGCGTGGCTGGTGGCCTAGGTGAGGTCTACCTGCGTGGCTGGTGGCCTAGGTGAGGTCTGCCTGCGTGGCTGGTGGCCTAGGTGAGGTCTGCCTGCGTGGCTGGTGGCCTAGGTGAGGTCTGCCTGCGTGGCTGGTGGCCTAGGTGAGGTCTGCCTGCGTGGCTGGTGGCCTAGGTGAGGTCTGCCTGCGTGGCTGGTGGCCTAGGTGAGGTCTGCCTGCGTGGCTGGTGGCCTAGGTGAGGTCTGCCTGAGTGGCTGGTGGCCTGAGGTGAGGTCTGCCTGCGTGGCTGGTGGCCTAGGTGAGGTCTGCCTGCGTGGCTGGTGGCCTAGGTGAGGTCTGCCTGCGTGGCTGGTGGCCTAGGTGAGGTCTGCCTGCGTGGCTGGTGGCCTAGGTGAGGTCTGCCTGCGTGGCTGGTGGCCTAGGTGAGGTCTGCCTGCGTGGCTGTTGGCCTAGGTGAGGTCTGCCTGCGTGGCTGTTGGCCTAGGTGAGGTCTGCCTGCGTGGCTGGTGGCCTAGGTGAGGTCTGCCTGCGTGGCTGGTGGCCTAGGTCAGGTCTGCCTGCGTGGCTGGTGGCCTAGGTGAGGTCTGCCTGAGTGGCTGGTGGCCTAGGTGAGGTCTGCCTGCGTGGCTGGTGGCCTAGTTGAGGTCTGCCTGCGTGGCTGGTGGCCTAGGTAAGGTCTGCCTCGCCGCTCACAGAATTCTCAACACAATGCAACACAACAAGCTACTGGGTTTGTGAAAATTCTATTATCTTGGTTTAAAATGTTTCTGACCCGCGAGCCCACCCAGGGGTTGAAAAATGTTTTCATTCCACCCTCCAGTATATATTTTTGCACCTCACCCGCGGGAAACTGTGGGTGTCGGACCACGATGCAAGACTCTACCACACACACACAAGCACACAAACACACACACACACACACAAACACTTGTTCTGACTCTGTTGTGTGCTACAGGGAGCTAAAGGAGACAACGGCAACCCCGGTCCTAAAGGCGATAGGGGAAGACAGGGCGACCCCGGCATCGAGGGTCCCATCGGTCACCCAGGAGTCAAGGCAAGTCTCCAGGCTCCTCCCATTCACACACACGACCAGTAATAATGTCTTAAATACACTACCCTTAATAATGTCTTTAAATACACTACCCTTAACAATGTCTTAAATACACTACCCTTAACAATGTCTTTCAATACACTGCCCTTAATAATGTCTTAAATACACTACCCTTAACAATGTCTTAAATACACTAGCCTTAACAATGTCTTAAATACACTACCCTTAATAATGTCTATAAATACACTACCCTTAATGTCTTTAAATACACTACCCTTAACAATGTCTTTAAATACACTGCAGGTAATAATGTATGGAGAAGCTAGAGACGTGGCTACTAGTAATAATGTCTTCATCTGTAGTGACTCAACCAGTAATACTGAAGGTCTGACTGGTTCTTTTCTCTCTTGCGCTTCTATAGGGTGAAATAGGTATCAAAGGTGAAAAGGTGAGGTCAATATTTATTATCCATTGATTATCTATTAATAATTGATTATAAGACCTGCTCATCATGTGACTGAAGCACAGGAGGTTGGTGGCACCTTAATTTGGGAGGACGGGCTCGTGGTAATGGCTGGAGCGGAATTGCTGGAATGGTAACAAATACATCAAACACGTGGTTTCCATGGTTTCCAGGTGGTTGATGCCATTCCATTCGCTCCGTTCCAGCCATTATTATGAGCCGTCCTCCCCTCAGCAGCCTCCACTGGACTGAAGGTAGTCAAGGTGAAAGGTTATGGATTATTGCTGTGTGTTTTCAGGGGGAGATCGGAGCTGAGGGGAAGAAGGGTGTGGCCGGCCTCGCTGGACGCAATGGGACAGACGGACAGAAGGGGAAAATCGGACGCATCGGTGCTCCCGGCTGCAAAGGAGATCCAGGAGACAGGGTATGTTCTGAGAAACCTGACTAGATCCAGGAGACAGGGTATGTTCTGAGAAACCTGACTAGATCCATGAGACAGGGTATGTTCTGAGAAACCTGACTAGATCCAGGAGACAGGGTATGTTCTGAGAAACCTGACTAGATCCAGGAGACAGGGTATGTTCTGAGAAACCTGACTAGATCCAGGAGACAGGGTATGTTCTGAGAAACCTGACTAGATCCAGGAGACAGGGTATGTTCTGAGAAACCTGACTAGATCCAGGAGACAGGGTATGTTCTGAGAAACCTGACTAGATCCAGGAGACAGGGTATGTTCTGAGAAACCTGACTAGATTCAGGAGACAGGGTATGTTCTGAGAAACCTGACTAGATTCAGGAGACAGGGTATGTTCTGAGAAACCTGACTAGATCCAGGAGACAGGGTATGTTCTGAGAAACCTGACTAGATTCAGGAGACAGGGTATGTTCTGAGAAACCTGACTAGATCCAGGAGACAGGGTATGTTCTGAGAAACCTGACTAGATCCAGGAGACAGGGTATGTTCTGAGAAACCTGACTAGATCCAGGAGACAGGGTATGTTCTGAGAAACCTGAGGAGACCCAGGGTATGACCTCAGTGTGTGTGTGTAATATATGTGTGTGTGTGTGTGTCTCGGGCAGGGTCCTGATGGTCACCCAGGAGACGCGGGCGACGGTGGTCTTCCTGGAACAGATGGAGAGAAGGTACCTCTATAATCACTATACAACCCCCTATAATCACTATACAACCCCCTTAATCACTATACAACCCCATATAATCACTATACAACCCCCTATAATCACTATACAACCCCCTCCCCTATAATCCCTATACAACTCCCCTATAATCACTATACAACCCTGCCTATAATCACTATACAACCCCCCATAATCACTATACAACCCCCTATAATCACTATACAACCCCCTATAATCACAATACAACCCCCATATAATCACTATACAACCCCCTATAATCACTATACAACCCCCTATAATCACTATACAACCCCCTATAATCACTATACAACCCCCTATAATCACTATACAACCCCCATATAATCACTATACAACCTCCATATAATCACTATACAACCACTTCTGTAATCATCAAACCGTCTCTGTACAATCACCACAAAATCACTGTACAATCACCATACAATCGCTAATCACTGTGTTTCTGTCTGCAGGGAGATCCCGGTCGTTCAGGAAGAGCAGGCCCCCTCGGCCCGGTGGGAGACTCTGGACCTAAGGTACACAGGAAGTCACTTCTTACATCTAACCCCTGACCCTCAGACTGTGTCTACCTGACCTCTGTGCTCTTCTCTGGTCATTGTGTCAGGGACCTTGATAGGAAAATTATAGGTAATTGTTTAAAGTTTATAGGTCATGGGTTATGGCTAATAGGTCATGGGTTATGGTTAATAGGCCATGGGTCAGAGGTCATGGGTTAGAGGTTATGGTTAATGGGTTAGAGGTCATGGGTTAGAGGTCATGGGTTAGAGGTCATGGGTTATGGTTAATAGGTCATGGGTTATAGGTCATAGGTTATATGTTATGGGTTAGAGGTCATGGGTTAGAGGTCATGGATTATGGTTAATAGGTCATGGGTTATGGTTAATAGGTCATGGGTTAGAGGTCATGGGTTATGGGTTAGAGGTCATGGGTTAGAGGTCATGGGTTACGGTTAATAGGTCAGGGTTAGAGGTCAGGGTTATAGGTCATGGGTTAGAGGTCATGGGTTATGGTTAATAGGTCATGGGTTAGAGGTCATGGGTTAGAGATCATGGGTTAGAGGTCAGGGTTAGAGGTCATGGGTTATGGTTAATAGGTCAGGGTTATAGGTTAGAGGTCAGGGTTAGAGGTAAATGTGTTCAAGGCTATGTCATTTCTAGCTTTTTGGGAGCCCTACGTAAGATTTGGTTGGGACCCCCCACCTCGCGAGCAAAACATTTTATTGACATTTTGAGAGAAAAATGTGCAGCTTTAAAGTCAATGTCCTGCAATTCTACACATTTTAACATGCGTTTGAGAGAATATTTAGCCGTTTTTAAGCTAATTTCCAGCTATTCTGCACATTTTGCCATGTCATTTCTCATGTCAATATGATATCTGAATGAGAGTGACTAGCAAAATCAATGTGGGCCCCCTGTAGGTTAGGGCCCTTGGGCACATGCCTTGTGCCCGGTTAATAATTTGGCCATGAATTGCTACAAGGTTTAGATAGCTGGGTAGACTGATTTACATAGCAATCTATAACATGTTATCTGACATGATTGACTGACAGTGACAGACATAACAATAGAAAATCAAATGATGCACAACCAAGTTTCAAAATGGCACCTTGTGTATGCTACTATTCTACCTCTCAACATGAAGCTGAGACCCAGACTGACTTCCTTTCCTTCTCTTGTGTATTCTACCTCTCAACAGGAAGCTGAGACCCAGACTGACTTCCTTTCCTTCTCTTGTGTATTCTACCTCTCAACAGGAAGCTGAGACCCAGACTGACTTCCTTTCCTTCTCTTGTGTATTCTACCTCTCAACAGGAAGCTGAGACCCAGACTGACTTCCTTTCCTTCTCTTGTGTATTCTACCTCTCAACAGGAAGCTGAGACCCAGACTGACTTCCTTTCCTTCTCTTGTGTATTCTACTTCTCAACAGGAAGCTGAGACCCAGACTGACTTCCTTTCCTCCTCTTGTGTATTCTACCTCTCAACAGGAAGCTGAGACCCAGACTGACTTCCCTTTCAAGCGGACTTTGGGCCCTAAGCAGCCACTTATGTCCAGTGCCTAGAAAAGGCACTGGTCAAGGTCATGGGCTAGAGGACAGGCTTAAAGAATTCTAGGTCATGGGTGAAAGGTCATGGGTTAAGGGGTGAATAACCCTGTTGTTGTCTTCCTTCTCCTCAGGGTGAGAGAGGGAGTGCTGGCACACCTGGCTTCCCAGGAAACAAAGGAACGCCAGTAAGAATCTCTACTCTACACACACTTTACCTGTCCAATATATATATATATATATATAATAATATATATATACATATATATATAACTTGACCTGTCCAATATATATATATATATATATATATATATATATATATATATATATATATATATATATAACTCTACCTGTCCTATATATACAATAATATATATATATATATATATATATATATATATATATATATATATATATATATACATAACTCTACCTGTCCAATACATATATATATATATATATAAAAACTCTACCTGTCCTGTGTGTATATATATATATATATATATATATATATATATATATATATATATATATATGTGTGTATAACTCTACCTGTCCCATATATATATATAATATATTGTATAACTTTACCTGTCATATATATATAGAATATATTGTATAACTCTACCTATCCCATATATATATATAATATATATGTATAACTCTACCTATCCTATATATATATATATATATATGTATAACTCTACCTATCCTATATATATAATATATATGTATAACTCTACCTATCCTATATATATATAATATATATGTATAACTCTACCTATCCTGTATATATAATATATATGTATAACTCTACCTATCCTATATATATATATATGTATAACTCTACATGTCCCATATATACAGCTCTGGAAAAAATTAAGAGACCACTTCAAAATTATCAGTTTCTCTGGTTTTACTATTTATAGGTATGTGTTTGGATAAAATTAACATTTTTGTTTTATTCGCAGAGAATGACAGCTGGTCAAAATAACTAAAAAGATGCAGTGTTGTCAGACCTCAAATAATGCAAAGAAAATAAGTTCCTATTCATTTTTAAACAACACAATACTAATATTTTAACTTAAGAAGAGTTCAGAAAAAAATATTGGTGGAAAAACCCTGTTTTTCAATCACAGCTTTCATGCGTCTTGGCATGCTCTCCACCAGTCTTTCACATTGATGTTGGGTGACTTTATGCCACTCTTGGCACAAAAAGTCAAGCAGCTCGGCTTTGTTTGATGGCTTGTGACCATCCATCTTCCTCTTGATCACATTCCAGAGGTTTTCAGTGGGGTTCAGGTCTGGAGAGATTGGGCTGGCCATGACAGGGTCTTGATCTGGTGGTCCTCCATCCACACCTTGATTGTCCTGGCTGTGTGATATGGAATAGCCTTCACTTCTCAGAACAAGAATAGACTGACGAGTTTCAGAAGAAAGGTCTTTGTTTCTGGCCATTTTGAGCCAGTAATCGAACCCACAAATGCTGATGCTCCAGATACTCAACTAGTCTAAAGAAGGCCAGTTTTATTGCTTCTTTAATCAGAAAAACAGTTTTCAGCTATGCTAACATAATTGCAAAAGGGTTTTCTAGTGATCAATTAGCCTTTTAAAATGATAAACTTGGATTAGCTAACACAACGTGCCATTGGAACACAGGAGTGATGGTCGCTGATAATGGGCCTCTGTACGCCTATGATGATATTCCATAAAACATCTGCCATTTCCAGCTACAATAGTCATTTACAACATTAACAATGTCTACACTGTATTTCTGATCAATTTGATGTTATTTTAATGGACAAAAAATTGCCTTTTCTTTCAAAAACAAGGACATTTTTTAAGTGACCCCAAACTTTTGTACGGTAGTGTGTGTGTATATACAGTTGTGGCCAAAAGTTTTGAGAATGACACAAATATTAATTTTCACAAAGTCTGCTGCCTCAGTTTGTATGATGTCAATTTGCATATACTCCAGAATGTTATGAATGTCAGATGAATTGCAATTAATTGCAAAGTCCCTCTTTGCCATGCAAATGAACTGAATCCCCCAAAAACATTTCCACTGCATTTCAACCCTGCCACAAAAGGACCAGCTGACATCATGTCAGTGATTCTCTCGTTAACACAGGTGTGAGTGTTGATGAGGACAAGGCTGGAGATTATTCTGTCATGCTGATTGAGTTTGAATAACAGACTGGAAGCTTCAAAAGAAAAAGTGGTGCTTGGAATCGTTGTTCTTCCTCTGTCAACCATGGTTACCTGCAAGGAAACATTGCTTTGCACAAAAACGGCTTCACAGGCAAGGATATTGCTGCCAGAAAGATTGCACCTAAATCAACCATTTACTGGATCATCAAGAACTTCAAGGAGAGCGGTTCAATTGTTGTGAAGGCTTCAGGGCGCCCAAGAAAGTCCAGCAAGCTTCAGGACCGTCTCTTAAAGTTGATTCAGCTGTGGGTTCGGGGCACCACAAGTACAGAGCTTGCTCTGCTCTTTTCCCTTATATATATATATATATGTATAACTCTACTTGTCCTATATATATATATGTATAACTCTTCTTGTCCTATATATATATATATATATATATATTTATATATATGTGTGCATGTATAACTCTACTTGTCCTATATATATATGTATAGGTGTGTCCAAACTTTTGACTGGAACTGTACATAGAATGAGCTGTAATGTAACAAAATGTGGAAAAGATCAAGGGGTCTGAATACTTTCTGAATGCCCTGTCTACTGTAACTCAAGTTTTCCCACTGTATAATGCACTGTGGCTTACATGTGTGTGTGTGTGTGTGTTCTAGGGAACCGCTGGAGGCCCGGGAGTCAATGGAGAACTGGTGAGAACCTCTGAAGCACTACATGATGTCAAACACAATGAGATCTATATACATTGGATATTAGCTCTGTGTCTGATGGTTTGCTGAGAGGTCAAATCAAAATCAAATTGTATTTGTCACATGCGCTGAATACAACAGGTGTAGACCTCACAGTGAAATGCTGAATACAACAGGTGTAGACCTCACAGTGAAATGCTGAATACAACAGGTGTAGTAGACCTCACAGTGAAATGCTGAATACAACAGGTGTAGTAGACCTCACAGTGGAATGCTGAATACAACAGGTGTAGTAGACCTCACAGTGAAATGCTGAATACAACAGGTGTAGTAGACCTCACAGTGAAATGCTGAATACAACAGGTGTAGTAGACCTCACAGTGAAATGCTGAATACAACAGGTGTAGTAGACCTTACAGTGAAATGCTGAATACAACAGGTGTAGTAGACCTCACAGTGAAATGATGGTTGAAAATGAAAAATGAAACGCAAGAAAAGGAACAATGCCTCTAATAAGGTTAGTATCACACCTCATGTAGTCTAGCCCATAGTCCTATATGTTTTAATAAGGTTAGTATCACACCTCATGTAGTCTAGTCCATAGTCCTATAAGGTTAGTATCACACCTCATGTAGTCTAGCCCATAGTCCTATAAGGTTAGTATCACACCTCATGTAGTCTAGCCCATAGTCCTATAAGGTTAGTATCACACCTCATGTAGTCTAGCCCATAGTCCTATATGTTTTAATAAGGTTAGTATCACACCTCATGTAGTCTAGTCCATAGTCCTATATGTTTTAATAAGGTTAGTATCACACCTCATGTAGTCTAGCCCATAGTCCTATATGTTTTAATAAGGTTAGTATCACACCTCATGTAGTCTAGTCCATAGTCCTATATGTTTTAATAAGGTTAGTATCACACCTCATGTAGTCTAGCCCATAGTCCTATAAGGTTAGTATCACACCTCATGTAGTCTAGTCCATAGTCCTATATGTTTTAATAAGGTTAGTATCACACCTCATGTAGTCTAGCCCATAGTCCTATAAGGTTAGTATCACACCTCATGTAGTCTAGTCCATAGTCCTATAAGGTTAGTATCACACCTCATGTAGTCTAGCCCATAGTCCTATAAGGTTAGTATCACACCTCATATAGTCTAGCCCATAGTCCTATATGTTTTAATAAGGTTAGTATCACACCTCATGTAGTCTAGCCCATAGTCCTATATGTTTTAATAAGGTTAGTATCACACCTCATGTAGTCTAGTCCATAGTCCTATATGTTTTAATAAGGTTAGTATCACACCTCATGTAGTCTAGTCCATAGTCCTATAAGGTTAGTATCACACCTCATGTAGTCTAGTCCATAGTCCTATATGTTTTAATACGGTTAGTATCACACCTCATGTAGTCTAGCCCATAGTCCTATAGGTTAGTATCACACCTCATGTAGTCTAGTCCATAGTCCTATATGTTTTAATAAGGTTAGTATAACACCTCATGTAGTCTAGTCCATAGTCCTATAAGGTTAGTATCACACCTCATGTAGTCTAGCCCATAGTCCTATAAGGTTAGTATCACACCTCATGTAGTCTAGTCCATAGTCCTATATGTTTTAATAAGGTTAGTATCACACCTCATGTAGTCTAGTCCATAGTCCTATATGTTTTAATAAGGTTAGTATCACACCTCATGTAGTCTAGCCCATAGTCCTATAAGGTTAGTATCACACCTCATGTAGTCTAGCCCATAGTCCTATTAGGTTAGTATCACACCTCATGTAGTCTAGCCCATAGTCCTATAAGGTTAGTATCACACCTCATGTAGTCTAGTCCATAGTCCTATAAGGTTAGTATCACACCTCATGTAGTCTAGTCCATAGTCCTATATGTTTTAATAAGGTTAGTATCACACCTCATATAGTCTAGCCCATAGTCCTATATGTTTTAATAAGGTTAGTATCACACCTCATGTAGTCTAGTCCATAGTCCTATATGTTTTAATAAGGTTAGTATCACACCTCATGTAGCCTAGTCCATAGTCCTATATGTTTTAATAAGGTTAGTATCACACCTCATGTAGTCTAGTCCATAGTCCTATATGTTTTAATAAAGTTAGTATCACACCTCATGTAGTCTAGCCCATAGTCCTATATGTTTTAATAAGGTTAGTATCACACCTCATGTAGTCTAGCCCATAGTCCTATATGTTTTAATAAGGTTAGTATCACACCTCATGTAGTCTAGCCCATAGTCCTATAAGGTTAGTATCACACCTCATGTAGTCTAGTCCATAGTCCTATATGTTTTAATAAAGTTAGTATCACACCTCATGTAGTCTAGTCCATAGTCCTATAGGTTAGTATCACACCTCATGTAGTCTAGTCCATAGTCCTATAAGGTTAGTATCACACCTCATGTAGTCTAGCCCATAGTCCTATATGTTTTAATAAGGTTAGTATCACACCTCATGTAGTCTAGTCCATAGTCCTATATGTTTTAATAAGGTTAGTATCACACCTCATGTAGTCTAGTCCATAGTCCTATATGTTTTAATAAGGTTAGTATCACACCTCATGTAGTCTAGTCCATAGTCCTATATGTTTTAATAAGGTTAGTATCACACCTCATGTAGTCTAGTCCATAGTCCTATATGTTTTAATAAGGTTAGTATCACACCTCATGTAGTCTAGCCCATAGTCCTATAAGGTTAGTATCACACCTCATGTAGTCTAGTCCATAGTCCTATAAGGTTAGTATCACACCTCATGTAGTCTAGTCCATAGTCCTATATGTTTTAATAAGGTTAGTATCACACCTCATGTAGTCTAGCCCATAGTCCTATAAGGTTAGTATCACACCTCATGTAGCCTAGTCCATAGTCCTATAAGGTTAGTATCACACCTCATGTAGTCTAGCCCATAGTCCTATAAGGTTAGTATCACACCTCATGTAGCCTAGTCCATAGTCCTATATGTTTTAATAAGGTTAGTATCACACCTCATGTAGTCTAGCCCATAGTCCTATAAGGTTAGTATCACACCTCATGTAGTCTAGTCCATAGTCCTATATGTTTTAATAAGGTTAGTATCACACCTCATGTAGTCTAGCCCATAGTCCTATAAGGTTAGTATCACACCTCATGTAGTCTAGCCCATAGTCCAATATGTTTTAATAAGGTTAATATCACACCTCATGTAGTCTAGTCCATAGTCCTATATGTTTTAATAAGGTTAGTATCACACCTCATGTAGTCTAGCCCATAGTCCATATGTTTTAATAAGGTTAGTATCACACCTCATGTAGTCTAGCCCATAGTCCTATATGTTTTAATAAGGTTAGTATCACACCTCATGTAGTCTAGTCCATAGTCCTATAAGGTTAGTATCACACCTCATGTAGTCTAGTCCATAGTCCTATAAGGTTAGTATCACACCTCATGTAGTCTAGTCCATAGTCCTATAAGGTTAGTATCACACCTCATGTAGTCTAGTCCATAGTCCTATATGTTTTAATAAGGTTAGTATCACACCTCATGTAGTCTAGCCCATAGTCCTATAAGGTTAGTATCACACCTCATGTAGTCTAGTCCATAGTCCTATAAGGTTAGTATCACACCTCATGTAGTCTAGTCCATAGTCCTATAAGGTTAGTATCACACCTCATGTAGTCTAGCCCATAGTCCTATATGTTTTAATAAGTTTAGTATCACACCTCATGTAGTCTAGTCCATAGTCCTATAAGGTTAGTATCACACCTCATGTAGTCTAGTCCATAGTCCTATAAGGTTAGTATCACACCTCATGTAGTCTAGCCCATAGTCCTATATGTTTTAATAAGGTTAGTATCACACCTCATGTAGTCTAGTCCATAGTCCTATAAGGTTAGTATCACACCTCATGTAGTCTAGTCCATAGTCCTATAAGGTTAGTATCACACCTCATGTAGTCTAGTCCATAGTCCTATATGTTTTAATAAGGTTAGTATCACACCTCATGTAGTCTAGTCCATAGTCCTATATGTTTTAATAAGGTTAGTATCACACCTCATGTAGTCTAGTCCATAGTCCTATATGTTTTAATAAGGTTAGTATCACACCTCATGTAGTCTAGTCCATAGTCCTATAAGGTTAGTATCACACCTCATGTAGTCTAGCCCATAGTCCTATAAGGTTAGTATAACACCTCATGTAGTCTAGTCCATAGTCCTATAAGGTCAGTATCACACCTCATGTAGTCTAGCCCATAGTCCTATATGTTTTAATAAGGTTAGTATCACACCTCATATAGTCTAGTCCATAGTCCTATTAGGTTAGTATCACACCTCATGTAGTCTAGTCCATAGTCCTATATGTTTTAATAAGGTTAGTATCACACCTCATGTAGTCTAGCCCATAGTCCTATAAGGTTAGTATCACACCTCATGTAGTCTAGCCCATAGTCCTATAAGGTTAGTATCACACCTCATGTAGTCTAGCCCATAGTCCTATAAGGTTAGTATCACACCTCATGTAGCCTAGCCCATAGTCCTATAAGGTTAGTATCACACCTCATATAGTCTAGCCCATAGTCCTATATGTTTTAATAAGGTTAGTATCACACCTCATGTAGTCTAGCCCATAGTCCTATAAGGTTAGTATCACACCTCATGTAGTCTAGCCCATAGTCCTATAAGGTTAGTATCACACCTCATGTAGTCTAGCCCATAGTCCTATATGTTTTAATAAGGTTAGTATCACACCTCATGTAGTCTAGTCCATAGTCCTATATGTTTTAATAAGGTTAGTATCACACCTCATGTAGTCTAGCCCATAGTCCTATATGTTTTAATAAGGTTAGTATCACACCTCATGTAGTCTAGCCCATAGTCCTATATGTTTTAATAAGGTTAGTATCACACCTCATGTAGTCTAGCCCATAGTCCTATATGTTTTAATAAGGTTAGTATCACACCTCATGTAGTCTAGTCCATAGTCCTATAAGGTTAGTATCACACCTCATGTAGTCTAGCCCATAGTCCTATATGTTTTAATAAGGTTAGTATCACACCTCATGTAGTCTAGCCCATAGTCCTATATGTTTTAATAAGGTTAGTATCACACCTCATGTAGTCTAGTCCATAGTCCTATATGTTTTAATAAGGTTAGTATCACACCTCATGTAGTCTAGTCCATAGTCCTATATGTTTTAATAAGGTTAGTATCACACCTCATGTAGTCTAGCCCATAGTCCTATAAGGTTAGTATCACACCTCATGTAGTCTAGTCCATAGTCCTATATGTTTTAATAAGGTTAGTATCACACCTCATGTAGTCTAGCCCATAGTCCTATATGTTTTAATTAGGTTAGTATCACACCTCATGTAGTCTAGCCCATAGTCCTATATGTTTTAATAAGGTTAGTATCACACCTCATGTAGTCTAGTCCATAGTCCTATAAGGTTAGTATCACACCTCATATAGTCTAGTCCATAGTCCTATAAGGTTAGTATCACACCTCATGTAGTCTAGTCCATAGTCCTATAAGGTTAGTATCACACCTCATATAGTCTAGTCCATAGTCCTATATGTTTTAATAAGGTTAGTATCACACCTCATGTAGTCTAGTCCATAGTCCTATATGTTTTAATAAGGTTAGTATCACACCTCATGTAGTCTAGTCCATAGTCCTATATGTTTTAATAAGGTTAGTATCACACCTCATGTAGTCTAGCCCATAGTCCTATAAGGTTAGTTTCACACGTCATGTAGTCTAGTCCATAGTCCTATAAGGTTAGTATCACACCTCATGTAGTCTAGTCCATAGTCCTATAAGGTTAGTATCACACCTCATGTAGCCTAGCCCATAGTCCTATATGTTTTAATAAGGTTAGTATCACACCTCATGTAGTCTAGTCCATAGTCCTATAAGGTTAGTATCACACCTCATGTAGTCTAGCCCATAGTCCTATATGTTTTAATAAGGTTAGTATCACACCTCATGTAGTCTAGCCCATAGTCCTATAAGGTTAGTATCACACCTCATGTAGTCTAGTCCATAGTCCTATAAGGTTAGTATCACACCTCATGTAGTCTAGTCCATAGTCCTATAAGGTTAGTATCACACCTCATGTAGTCTAGCCCATAGTCCTATATGTTTTAATAAGGTTAGTATCACACCTCATGTAGTCTAGTCCATAGTCCTATAAGGTTAGTATCACACCTCATGTAGTCTAGTCCATAGTCCTATAAGGTTAGTATCACACCTCATGTAGTCTAGCCCATAGTCCTATATGTTTTAATAAGGTTAGTATCACACCTCATGTAGTCTAGTCCATAGTCCTATATGTTTTAATAAGGTTAGTATCACACCTCATGTAGTCTAGTCCATAGTCCTATATGTTTTAATAAGGTTAGTATCACACCTCATGTAGTCTAGCCCATAGTCCTATAAGGTTAGTATAACACCTCATGTAGTCTAGCCCATAGTCCTATAAGGTTAGTATAACACCTCATGTAGTCTAGTCCATAGTCCTATCAGTATCACACCTCATGTAGTCTAGCCCATAGTCCTATATGTTTTAATAAGGTTAGTATCACACCTCATGTAGTCTAGTCCATAGTCCTATATGTTTTAATAAGGTTAGTATCACACCTCATGTAGTCTAGTCCATAGTCCTATATGTTTTAATAAGGTTAGTATCACACCTCATGTAGTCTAGTCCATAGTCCTATATGTTTTAATAAGGTTAGTATCACACCTCATGTAGTCTAGCCCATAGTCCTATATAAGGTTAGTATCACACCTCATGTAGTCTAGCCCATAGTCCTATAAGGTTAGTATAACACCTCATGTAGTCTAGCCCATAGTCCTATAAGGTTAGTATAACACCTCATGTAGTCTAGTCCATAGTCCTATAAGGTCAGTATCACACCTCATGTAGTCTAGCCCATAGTCCTATATGTTTTAATAAGGTTAGTATCACACCTCATATAGTCTAGTCCATAGTCCTATATGTTTTAATAAGGTTAGTATCACACCTCATATAGTCTAGTCCATAGTCCTATTAGGTTAGTATCACACCTCATGTAGTCTAGTCCATAGTCCTATATGTTTTAATAAGGTTAGTATCACACCTCATGTAGTCTAGCCCATAGTCCTATAAGGTTAGTATCACACCTCATGTAGTCTAGCCCATAGTCCTATAAGGTTAGTATCACACCTCATGTAGTCTAGCCCATAGTCCTATAAGGTTAGTATCACACCTCATGTAGTCTAGCCCATAGTCCTATAAGGTTAGTATCACACCTCATGTAGTCTAGCCCATAGTCCTATATGTTTTAATAAGGTTAGTATCACACCTCATGTAGTCTAGCCCATAGTCCTATAAGGTTAGTATCACACCTCATGTAGTCTAGCCCATAGTCCTATAAGGTTAGTATCACACCTCATGTAGTCTAGCCCATAGTCCTATATGTTTTAATAAGGTTAGTATCACACCTCATGTAGTCTAGTCCATAGTCCTATATGTTTTAATAAGGTTAGTATCACACCTCATGTAGTCTAGCCCATAGTCCTATATGTTTTAATAAGGTTAGTATCACACCTCATGTAGTCTAGCCCATAGTCCTATATGTTTTAATAAGGTTAGTATCACACCTCATGTAGTCTAGCCCATAGTCCTATATGTTTTAATAAGGTTAGTATCACACCTCATGTAGTCTAGCCCATAGTCCTATAAGGTTAGTATCACACCTCATGTAGTCTAGCCCATAGTCCTATATGTTTTAATAAGGTTAGTATCACACCTCATGTAGTCTAGCCCATAGTCCTATATGTTTTAATAAGGTTAGTATCACACCTCATGTAGTCTAGTCCATAGTCCTATATGTTTTAATAAGGTTAGTATCACACCTCATGTAGTCTAGTCCATAGTCCTATATGTTTTAATAAGGTTAGTATCACACCTCATGTAGTCTAGCCCATAGTCCTATAAGGTTAGTATCACACCTCATGTAGTCTAGTCCATAGTCCTATATGTTTTAATAAGGTTAGTATCACACCTCATGTAGTCTAGCCCATAGTCCTATATGTTTTAATAAGGTTAGTATCACACCTCATGTAGTCTAGTCCATAGTCCTATATGTTTTAATAAGGTTAGTATCACACCTCATGTAGCCTAGCCCATAGGTCTATATGTTTTAATAAGGTTAGTATCACACCTCATTTAGTCTAGTCCATAGTCCTATAAGGTTAGCATCACACCTCATGTAGTCTAGTCCATAGTCCTATAAGGTTAGTATCACACCTCATGTAGTCTAGCCCATAGTCCTATATGTTTTAATAAGGTTAGTATCACACCACATGTAGTCTAGTCCATAGTCCTATAGGTTAGTATCACACCTCATGTAGTCTAGCCCATAGTCCTATAGGTTAGTATCACAACTCATGTAGTCTAGCCCATTGTGAAGGTGTAGACTATATTACATGGATTTATTGTGATGGTTTAGACTATATTACATGGATTTATTGTGATGGTGTAGGTAGACTATATTACATGGATTTATTGTGATGGTGTAGGTAGACTGTATTACATGGATTTATTGTGATGGTGTAGGTAGGATTTATTGTGATGGTGTAGGTAGACTGTATATTTATATGGATTTATATGTTTATTGATGGTGTAGGTAGACTGTATTACATGGATTTATTGTGATGGTGTAGGTAGAAGATATTATATGGATTTATTGTGATGGTGTAGGTAGACTGTATTACATGGATTTATTGTGATGGTGTAGAGAAGATATTATATGGATTTATTGTGATGGTGTTTGGTAGACTATATTACATGGATTTATTGTGATGGTGTTGGTAGACTATATTACATGGATTTATTGTGATGGTGTTTGTAGACTATATTACATGGATTTATTGTGATGGTGTTGGTAGACTATATTACATGGATTTATTGTGATGGTGTTTGTAGACTATATTACATGGATTTATTGTGATGGTGTAGGTAGCCTATATTACATGGATTTATTGTGATGGTGCAGGTAGACGATATTATATGGATTTATTGTGATGGTGTAGGTAGACTGTATTACATGGATTTATTGTGATGGTGTAGACTATATTACATGGATTTATTGTGATGGTGTTTGTAGACTATATTACATGGATTTATTGTGATGGTGTTGGTAGACTATATTACATGGATTTATTGTGATGGTGTTTGTAGACTATATTACATGGATTTATTGTGATGGTGTTGGTAGACTATATTACATGGATTTATTGTGATGGTGTAGGTAGACTATATTACATGGATTTATTGTGATGGTTTAGACTATATTAAATGGATTTATTGTGATGGTGCAGACTATATTACATGGATTTATTGTGATGGTGTAGGTAGACTATATTACTTGGATTTATTGTGATGGTGTAGGTAGACTATATTACATGGATTTATTGTGATGGTGTAGGTAGACTATATTACATGGATTTATTGTGAAGGTGTAGGTAGACTATATTACATGGATTTATTGTGATGGTGTAGATAGACTATATTACATGGATTTATTGTGATGGTGTAGACTATATTACATGGATTTATTGTGATGGTGTAGGTAGACTATATTACATGGATTTATTGTGATGGTGTAGGTAGACTATATTACATGGATTTATTGTGAAGGTGTAGGTAGACTATATTACATGGATTTATTGTGATGGTGTAGATAGACTATATTACATGGATTTATTGTGATGGTGTAGGTAGACTATATTACATGGATTTATTGTGATGGTGTAGGTATACTATATTACATGGATTTATTGTGATGGTGTAGGTAGACTATATTACATGGATTTATTGTGATGGTTTAGACTATATTACATGGATTTATTTTGATGGTGTAGACTATATTACATGGATTTATTGTGAAGGTGTAGGTAGACTATATTACATGGATTTATTGTGATGGTGTAGACTACATTACATGGATTTATTGTGATGGTGTAGGTAGACTATATTACATGGATTTATTGTGAAGGTGTAGGTAGACTATATTACATGGATTTATTGTGATGGTGTAGACTACATTACATGGATTTATTGTGATGGTGTAGGTAGACTATATTACATGGATTTATTGTGATGGTGTAGGTAGACTATATTACATGGATTTATTGTGATGGTGTAGGTAGACTATATTACATGGATTTATTGTGATGGTGTAGACTATATTACATGGATTTATTGTGATGGTGTAGGTAGACTATATTACATGGATTTATTGTGATGGTGTAGGTAGACTATATTACATGGATTTATTGTGATGGGTTAGACTATATTAAATGGATTTATTGTGATGGTGCAGACTATATTACATGGATTTATTGTGAGGGTGTAGGTAGACTATAGTACTTGGATTTATTGTGATGGTGTAGGTAGACTATATTACATGGATTTATTGTGATGGTGTAGGTAGACTATATTACATGGATTTATTGTGAAGGTGTAGGTAGACTATATTACATGGATGTATTGTGATGGTGTAGATAGACTATATTACATGGATTTATTGTGATGGTGTAGGTAGACTATATTACATGGATTTATTGTGATGGTGTAGGTATACTATATTACATGGATTTATTGTGATGGTGTAGGTAGACTATATTACATGGATTTATTGTGATGGTTTAGACTATATTACATGGATTTATTGTGATGGTGTAGACTATATTACATGGATTTATTGTGAAGGTGTAGGTAGACTATATTACATGGATGTATTGTGATGGTGTAGACTACATTACATGGATTTATTGTGATGGTGTAGGTAGACTATATTACATGGATTCATTGTGATGGTGTAGGTAGACTATATTACATGGATTTATTGTGATGGTGTAGGTAGACTATATTACATGGATTTATTGTGATGGTGTAGACTATATTACATGGATTTATTGTGATGGTGTTGGTAGACTATATTACATAGATTTATTGTGATGGTGTAGGTAGACTATATTACATGGATTTATTGTGATGGTGTAGGTAGACTATATTACATGGATTTATTGTGAAGGTGTAGACTATATTACATGGATTTATTGTGATGGTGTAGGTAGACTATATTACATGGATTTATTGCGATGGTGTAGACTATATTACATTGATTTATTGCGATGGTGTAGACTATATTACATTGATTTATTGTGAAGGTGTAGGCTATATTACATGGATTTATTGTGAAGGTGTAGACTATATTACAAGGATTTATTGTGATGGTTTAGACTATATTACATGGATTTATTGTGATGGTGTAGGTAGACTACATTACATGGATTTATTGTGATGGTGTAGGTAGACTATATTATATGGATTTATTGTGATGGTGTAGGTAGACTGTATTACATGGATTTATTGTGATGGTGTAGACTATATTACATGGATTTATTGTGATGGTGTTTGTAGACTATATTACATGGATTTATTGTGATGGTGTTGGTAGACTATATTACATGGATTTATTGTGATGGTGTAGGTAGACTATATTACATGGATTTATTGTGATGGTTTAGACTATATTAAATGGATTTATTGTGATGGTGCAGACTATATTACATGGATTTATTGTGATGGTGTAGGTAGACTATATTACTTGGATTTATTGTGATGGTGTAGGTAGACTATATTACATGGCTTTATTGTGATGGTGTAGGTAGACTATATTACATGGATTTATTGTGAAGGTGTAGGTAGACTATATTACATGGATTTATTGTGATGGTGTAGATAGACTATATTACATGGATTTATTGTGATGGTGTAGGTAGACTATATTACATGGATTTATTGTGATGGTGTAGGTATACTATATTACATGGATTTATTGTGATGGTGTAGACTATATTACAATGGATTTATTGTGAAGGTGTAGACTATATTACATGGATTTATTGTGAAGGTGTAGGTAGACTATATTACATGGATTTATTGTGAAGGTGTAGACTATATTACATGGATTTATTGTGATGGTGTAGGTAGACTATATTACATGGATTTATTGTGAAGGTGTAGGCTATATTACATGGATTTATTGTGAAGGTGTAGACTATATTACATGGATTTATTGTGATGGTGTAGGTAGACTATATTACATGGATTTATTGTGATGGTGTAGGTAGACTATATTATATGGATTTATTGTGAAGGTGTAGGTAGACTATATTACATGGATTTATTGTGATGGTGTAGACTATATTACATGGATTTATTTTGAAGGTGTAGGTAGACTATATTACATGGATTTATTGTGAAGGTGTAGGCTATATTACATGGATTTATTGTGAAGGTGTAGGTTTATGGTTAGACTATATTACATGGATTTATTGTGATGGTGTAGATAGACTATATTACATGGATGTATTGTGATGGTGTAGATAGACTATATTACATGGATTTATTGTGATGGTGTAGGTAGACTATATTACATGGATTTATTGTGATGGTGTAGGTAGACTATATTCCATGGATTTATTGTGAAGGTGTAGGTAGAGTATATTACATGGATTTATTGTGATGGTGTAGACTATATTACATGGATTTATTGTGATGGTGTAGGTAGACTATATTACATGGATTTATTGTGATGGTGTAGGTAGACTATATTACATGGATTTATTGTGAAGGTGTAGGTAGACTATATTACATGGATTTATTGTGATGGTGTAGATAGACTATATTACATGGATTTATTGTGATGGTGTAGGTAGACTATATTACATGGATTTATTGTGATGGTGTAGGTATACTATATTACATGGATTTATTGTGATGGTGTAGGTAGACTATATTACATGAATTTATTGTGATGGTTTAGACTATATTACATGGATTTATTGTGATGGTGTAGACTATATTACATGGATTTATTGTGAAGGTGTAGGTAGACTATATTACATGGATTTATTGTGATGGTGTAGACTACATTACATGGATTTATTGTGATGGTGTAGGTAGACTATATTACATGGATTCATTGTGATGGTGTAGGTAGACTATATTACATGGATTTATTGTGATGGTGTAGGTAGACTATATTACATGGATTTATTGTGATGGTGTAGACTATATTACATGGATTTATTGTGATGGTGTTGGTAGACTATATTACATAGATTTATTGTGATGGTGTAGGTAGACTATATTACATGGATTTATTGTGATGGTGTAGGTAGACTATATTACATGGATTTATTGTGAAGGTGTAGACTATATTACATGGATTTATTGTGATGGTGTAGGTAGACTATATTACATGGATTTATTGTGAAGGTGTAGACTATATTACATGGATTTATTGTGATGGTGTAGGTAGACTATATTACATGGATTTATTGCGATGGTGTAGACTATATTACATTGATTTATTGTGATGGTGCAGACTATATTACATGGATTTATTGTGATGGTGTAGGTAGACTATATTACATGGATTTATTGTGATGGTGTAGACTATATTACATGGATTTATTGTGATGGTGTAGGTAGACTATATTACATGGATTTATTGTGAAGGTGTAGGTAGACTATATTATATGGATTTATTGTGATGGTGTAGGTAGACTGTATTACATGGATTTATTGTGATGGTGTAGACTATATTACATGGATTTATTGTGATGGTGTTTGTAGACTATATTACATGGATTTATTGTGATGGTGTAGGTAGACTATATTACATGGATTTATTGTGAAGGTGTAGGCTATATTACATGGATTTATTGTGAAGGTGTAGACTATATTACAAGGATTTATTGTGATGGTTTAGACTATATTACATGGATTTATTGTGATGGTGTAGGTAGACTACATTACATGGATTTATTGTGATGGTGTAGGTAGACTATATTATATGGATTTATTGTGATGGTGTAGGTAGACTGTATTACATGGATTTATTGTGATGGTGTAGACTATATTACATGGATTTATTGTGATGGTGTTTGTAGACTATATTACATGGATTTATTGTGATGGTGTTGGTAGACTATATTACATGGATTTATTGTGATGGTGTAGGTAGACTATATTACATGGATTTATTGTGATGGTTTAGACTATATTAAATGGATTTATTGTGATGGTGCAGACTATATTACATGGATTTATTGTGATGGTGTAGGTAGACTATATTACTTGGATTTATTGTGATGGTGTAGGTAGACTATATTACATGGCTTTATTGTGATGGTGTAGGTAGACTATATTACATGGATTTATTGTGAAGGTGTAGGTAGACTATATTACATGGATTTATTGTGATGGTGTAGATAGACTATATTACATGGATTTATTGTGATGGTGTAGGTAGACTATATTACATGGATTTATTGTGATGGTGTAGGTATACTATATTACATGGATTTATTGTGATGGTGTAGGTAGACTATATTACATGGATTTATTGTGATGGTGTAGACTATATTACATGGATTTATTGTGAAGGTGTAGGTAGACTATATTACATGGATTTATTGTGAAGGTGTAGACTATATTACATGGATTTATTGTGATGGTGTAGGTAGACCATATTACATGGATTTATTGTGAAGGTGTAGGCTATATTACATGGATTTATTGTGAAGGTGTAGACTATATTACATGGATTTATTGTGATGGTTTAGACTATATTACATGGATTTATTGTGATGGTGTAGGTAGACTATATTACATGGATTTATTGTGATGGTGTAGGTAGACTATATTATATGGATTTATTGTGAAGGTGTAGGTAGACTATATTACATGGATTTATTGTGATGGTGTAGACTATATTACATGGATTTATTTTGAAGGTGTAGGTAGACTATATTACATGGATTTATTGTGAAGGTGTAGGCTATATTACATGGATTTATTGTGAAGGTGTAGACTATATTACATGGATTTATGGTGATGGTTTAGACTATATTACATGGATTTATTGTGATGGTGTAGGTAGACTATATTACATGGATTTATTGTGAAGGTGTAGGTAGACTATATTACATGGATTTATTGTGATGGTGTAGATAGACTATATTACATGGATTTATTGTGATGGTGTAGGTAGACTATATTACATGGATTTATTGTGATGGTGTAGGTATACTATATTACATGGATTTATTGTGATGGTGTAGGTAGACTATATTACATGAATTTATTGTGATGGTTTAGACTATATTACATGGATTTATTGTGATGGTGTAGACTATATTACATGGATTTATTGTGAAGGTGTAGGTAGACTATATTACATGGATTTATTGTGATGGTGTAGATAGACTATATTACATGGATTTATTGTGATGGTGTAGGTAGACTATATTACATGGATTTATTGTGATGGTGTAGGTATACTATATTACATGGATTTATTGTGATGGTGTAGGTAGACTATATTACATGAATTTATTGTGATGGTTTAGACTATATTACATGGATTTATTGTGATGGTGTAGACTATATTACATGGATTTATTGTGAAGGTGTAGGTAGACTATATTACATGGATTTATTGTGATGGTGTAGACTACATTACATGGATTTATTGTGATGGTGTAGGTAGACTATATTACATGGATTCATTGTGATGGTGTAGGTAGACTATATTACATGGATTTATTGTGATGGTGTAGGTAGACTATATTACATGGATTTATTGTGATGGTGTAGACTATATTACATGGATTTATTGTGATGGTGTTGGTAGACTATATTACATAGATTTATTGTGATGGTGTAGGTAGACTATATTACATGGATTTATTGTGATGGTGTAGGTAGACTATATTACATGGATTTATTGTGAAGGTGTAGACTATATTACATGGATTTATTGTGATGGTGTAGGTAGACTATATTACATGGATTTATTGTGAAGGTGTAGACTATATTACATGGATTTATTGTGATGGTGTAGGTAGACTATATTACATGGATTTATTGCGATGGTGTAGACTATATTACATTGATTTATTGTGATGGTGCAGACTATATTACATGGATTTATTGTGATGGTGTAGGTAGACTATATTACATGGATTTATTGTGATGGTGTAGACTATATTACATGGATTTATTGTGATGGTGTAGGTAGACTATATTACATGGATTTATTGTGAAGGTGTAGGTAGACTATATTATATGGATTTATTGTGATGGTGTAGGTAGACTGTATTACATGGATTTATTGTGATGGTGTAGACTATATTACATGGATTTATTGTGATGGTGTAGACTATATTACAAGGATTTATTGTGATGGTTTAGACTATATTACATGGATTTATTGTGATGGTGTAGGTAGACTACATTACATGGATTTATTGTGATGGTGTAGGTAGACTATATTATATGGATTTATTGTGATGGTGTAGGTAGACTGTATTACATGGATTTATTGTGATGGTGTAGACTATATTACATGGATTTATTGTGATGGTGTTTGTAGACTATATTACATGGATTTATTGTGATGGTGTTGGTAGACTATATTACATGGATTTATTGTGATGGTGTAGGTAGACTATATTACATGGATTTATTGTGATGGTTTAGACTATATTAAATGGATTTATTGTGATGGTGCAGACTATATTACATGGATTTATTGTGATGGTGTAGGTAGACTATATTACTTGGATTTATTGTGATGGTGTAGGTAGACTATATTACATGGCTTTATTGTGATGGTGTAGGTAGACTATATTACATGGATTTATTGTGAAGGTGTAGGTAGACTATATTACATGGATTTATTGTGATGGTGTAGATAGACTATATTACATGGATTTATTGTGATGGTGTAGGTAGACTATATTACATGGATTTATTGTGATGGTGTAGGTATACTATATTACATGGATTTATTGTGATGGTGTAGGTAGACTATATTACATGGATTTATTGTGATGGTGTAGACTATATTACATGGATTTATTGTGAAGGTGTAGGTAGACTATATTACATGGATTTATTGTGAAGGTGTAGACTATATTACATGGATTTATTGTGATGGTGTAGGTAGACCATATTACATGGATTTATTGTGAAGGTGTAGGCTATATTACATGGATTTATTGTGAAGGTGTAGACTATATTACATGGATTTATTGTGATGGTTTAGACTATATTACATGGATTTATTGTGATGGTGTAGGTAGACTATATTACATGGATTTATTGTGATGGTGTAGGTAGACTATATTATATGGATTTATTGTGAAGGTGTAGGTAGACTATATTACATGGATTTATTGTGATGGTGTAGACTATATTACATGGATTTATTTTGAAGGTGTAGGTAGACTATATTACATGGATTTATTGTGAAGGTGTAGGCTATATTACATGGATTTATTGTGAAGGTGTAGACTATATTACATGGATTTATGGTGATGGTTTAGACTATATTACATGGATTTATTTTGATGGTGTAGGTAGACTATATTACATGGATGTATTGTGATGGTGTAGATAGACTATATTACATGGATTTATTGTGATGGTGTAGGTAGACTATATTACATGGATTTATTGTGATGGTGTAGACTATATTACATGGATTTATTGTGATGGTGTAGGTAGACTATATTACATGGATTTATTGTGATGGTGTAGGTAGACTATATTACATGGATTTATTGTGAAGGTGTAGATAGACTATATTACATGGATTTATTGTGATGGTGTAGATAGACTATATTACATGGATTTATTGTGATGGTGTAGGTAGACTATATTACATGGATTTATTGTGATGGTGTAGGTATACTATATTACATGGATTTATTGTGATGGTGTAGGTAGACTATATTACATGGATTTATTGTGATGGTTTAGACTATATTACATGGATTTATTGTGATGGTGTAGACTATATTACATGGATTTATTGTGAAGGTGTAGGTAGACTATATTACATGGATTTATTGTGATGGTGTAGACTACATTACATGGATTTATTGTGATGGTGTAGGTAGACTATATTACATGGATTTATTGTGATGGTGTAGGTAGACTATATTACATTGATTTATTGTGATGGTGTAGGTAGACTATATTACATGGATTTATTGTGATGGTGTAGACTATATTACATGGATTTATTGTGATGGTGTAGGTAGACTATATTACATGGATTTATTGTGATGGTGTAGGTAGACTATATTACATGGATTTATTGTGATGGTTTAGACTATATTAAATGGATTTATTGTGATGGTGCAGACTATATTACATGGATTTATTGTGAGGGTGTAGGTAGACTATAGTACTTGGATTTATTGTGATGGTGTAGGTAGACTATATTACATGGATTTATTGTGATGGTGTAGGTAGACTATATTACATGGATTTATTGTGAAGGTGTAGGTAGACTATATTACATGGATTTATTGTGATGGTGTAGATAGACTATATTACATGGATTTATTGTGATGGTGTAGGTAGACTATATTACATGGATTTATTGTGATGGTGTAGGTATACTATATTACATGGATTTATTGTGATGGTGTAGGTAGACTATATTACATGGATTTATTGTGATGGTTTAGACTATATTACATGGATTTATTGTGATGGTGTAGACTATATTACATGGATTTATTGTGAAGGTGTAGGTAGACTATATTACATGGATTTATTGTGATGGTGTAGGTAGACTATATTATATGGATTTATTGTGAAGGTGTAGGTAGACTATATTACATGGATTTATTTTGATGGTGTAGGTAGACTATATTACATGGATGTATTGTGATGGTGTAGATAGACTATATTACATGGATTTATTGTGATGGTGTAGGTAGACTATATTACATGGATTTATTGTGATGGTGTAGACTATATTACATGGATTTATTGTGATGGTGTAGGTAGACTATATTACATGGATTTATTGTGATGGTGTAGGTAGACTATATTACATGGATTTATTGTGAAGGTGTAGGTAGACTATATTACATGGATTTATTGTGATGGTGTAGATAGACTATATTACATGGATTTATTGTGATGGTGTAGGTAGACTATATTACATGGATTTATTGTGATGGTGTAGGTAGACTGTATTACATGGATTTATTGTGATGGTGTAGACTATATTACATGGATTTATTGTGATGGTGTAGACTATATTACAAGGATTTATTGTGATGGTTTAGACTATATTACATGGATTTATTGTGATGGTGTAGGTAGACTACATTACATGGATTTATTGTGATGGTGTAGGTAGACTATATTATATGGATTTATTGTGATGGTGTAGGTAGACTGTATTACATGGATTTATTGTGATGGTGTAGACTATATTACATGGATTTATTGTGATGGTGTTTGTAGACTATATTACATGGATTTATTGTGATGGTGTTGGTAGACTATATTACATGGATTTATTGTGATGGTGTAGGTAGACTATATTACATGGATTTATTGTGATGGTTTAGACTATATTAAATGGATTTATTGTGATGGTGCAGACTATATTACATGGATTTATTGTGATGGTGTAGGTAGACTATATTACTTGGATTTATTGTGATGGTGTAGGTAGACTATATTACATGGCTTTATTGTGATGGTGTAGGTAGACTATATTACATGGATTTATTGTGAAGGTGTAGGTAGACTATATTACATGGATTTATTGTGATGGTGTAGATAGACTATATTACATGGATTTATTGTGATGGTGTAGGTAGACTATATTACATGGATTTATTGTGATGGTGTAGGTATACTATATTACATGGATTTATTTGATGGTGTAGGTAGACTATATTACATGGATTTATTGTGATGGTGTAGACTATATTACATGGATTTATTGTGAAGGTGTAGGTAGACTATATTACATGGATTTATTGTGAAGGTGTAGACTATATTACATGGATTTATTGTGATGGTGTAGGTAGACCATATTACATGGATTTATTGTGAAGGTGTAGGCTATATTACATGGATTTATTGTGAAGGTGTAGACTATATTACATGGATTTATTGTGATGGTTTAGACTATATTACATGGATTTATTGTGATGGTGTAGGTAGACTATATTACATGGATTTATTGTGATGGTGTAGGTAGACTATATTATATGGATTTATTGTGAAGGTGTAGGTAGACTATATTACATGGATTTATTGTGATGGTGTAGACTATATTACATGGATTTATTTTGAAGGTGTAGGTAGACTATATTACATGGATTTATTGTGAAGGTGTAGGCTATATTACATGGATTTATTGTGAAGGTGTAGACTATATTACATGGATTTATGGTGATGGTTTAGACTATATTACATGGATTTATTTTGATGGTGTAGGTAGACTATATTACATGGATGTATTGTGATGGTGTAGATAGACTATATTACATGGATTTATTGTGATGGTGTAGGTAGACTATATTACATGGATTTATTGTGATGGTGTAGACTATATTACATGGATTTATTGTGATGGTGTAGGTAGACTATATTACATGGATTTATTGTGATGGTGTAGGTAGACTATATTACATGGATTTATTGTGAAGGTGTAGATAGACTATATTACATGGATTTATTGTGATGGTGTAGATAGACTATATTACATGGATTTATTGTGATGGTGTAGGTAGACTATATTACATGGATTTATTGTGATGGTGTAGGTATACTATATTACATGGATTTATTGTGATGGTGTAGGTAGACTATATTACATGGATTTATTGTGATGGTTTAGACTATATTACATGGATTTATTGTGATGGTGTAGACTATATTACATGGATTTATTGTGAAGGTGTAGGTAGACTATATTACATGGATTTATTGTGATGGTGTAGACTACATTACATGGATTTATTGTGATGGTGTAGGTAGACTATATTACATGGATTTATTGTGATGGTGTAGGTAGACTATATTACATTGATTTATTGTGATGGTGTAGGTAGACTATATTACATGGATTTATTGTGATGGTGTAGACTATATTACATGGATTTATTGTGATGGTGTAGGTAGACTATATTACATGGATTTATTGTGATGGTGTAGGTAGACTATATTACATGGATTTATTGTGATGGTTTAGACTATATTAAATGGATTTATTGTGATGGTGCAGACTATATTACATGGATTTATTGTGAGGGTGTAGGTAGACTATAGTACTTGGATTTATTGTGATGGTGTAGGTAGACTATATTACATGGATTTATTGTGATGGTGTAGGTAGACTATATTACATGGATTTATTGTGAAGGTGTAGGTAGACTATATTACATGGATTTATTGTGATGGTGTAGATAGACTATATTACATGGATTTATTGTGATGGTGTAGGTAGACTATATTACATGGATTTATTGTGATGGTGTAGGTATACTATATTACATGGATTTATTGTGATGGTGTAGGTAGACTATATTACATGGATTTATTGTGATGGTTTAGACTATATTACATGGATTTATTGTGATGGTGTAGACTATATTACATGGATTTATTGTGAAGGTGTAGGTAGACTATATTACATGGATTTATTGTGATGGTGTAGGTAGACTATATTATATGGATTTATTGTGAAGGTGTAGGTAGACTATATTACATGGATTTATTTTGATGGTGTAGGTAGACTATATTACATGGATGTATTGTGATGGTGTAGATAGACTATATTACATGGATTTATTGTGATGGTGTAGGTAGACTATATTACATGGATTTATTGTGATGGTGTAGACTATATTACATGGATTTATTGTGATGGTGTAGGTAGACTATATTACATGGATTTATTGTGATGGTGTAGGTAGACTATATTACATGGATTTATTGTGAAGGTGTAGGTAGACTATATTACATGGATTTATTGTGATGGTGTAGATAGACTATATTACATGGATTTATTGTGATGGTGTAGGTAGACTATATTACATGGATTTATTGTGATGGTGTAGGTATACTATATTACATGGATTTATTGTGATGGTGTAGGTAGACTATATTACATGGATTTATTGTGATGGTTTAGACTATATTACATGGATTTATTGTGATGGTGTAGACTATATTACATGGATTTATTGTGAAGGTGTAGGTAGACTATATTACATGGATTTATTGTGATGGTGTAGACTACATTACATGGATTTATTGTGATGGTGTAGGTAGACTATATTACATGGATTTATTGTGATGGTGTAGGTAGACTATATTACATTGATTTATTGTGATGGTGTAGGTAGACTATATTACATGGATTTATTGTGATGGTGTAGACTATATTACATGGATTTATTGTGATGGTGTAGGTAGACTATATTACATGGATTTATTGTGATGGTGTAGGTAGACTATATTACATGGATTTATTGTGATGGTTTAGACTATATTAAATGGATTTATTGTGATGGTGCAGACTATATTACATGGATTTATTGTGAGGGTGTAGGTAGACTATAGTACTTGGATTTATTGTGATGGTGTAGGTAGACTATATTACATGGATTTATTGTGATGGTGTAGGTAGACTATATTACATGGATTTATTGTGAAGGTGTAGGTAGACTATATTACATGGATTTATTGTGATGGTGTAGATAGACTATATTACATGGATTTATTGTGATGGTGTAGGTAGACTATATTACATGGATTTATTGTGATGGTGTAGGTATACTATATTACATGGATTTATTGTGATGGTGTAGGTAGACTATATTACATGGATTTATTGTGATGGTTTAGACTATATTACATGGATTTATTGTGATGGTGTAGACTATATTACATGGATTTATTGTGAAGGTGTAGGTAGACTATATTACATGGATTTATTGTGATGGTGTAGGTAGACTATATTATATGGATTTATTGTGAAGGTGTAGGTAGACTATATTACATGGATTTATTGTGATGGTGTAGACTATATTACATGGATTTATTTTGAAGGTGTAGGTAGACTATATTACATGGATTTATTGTGAAGGTGTAGGCTATATTACATGGATTTATTGTGAAGGTGTAGACTATATTACATGGATTTATGGTGATGGTTTAGACTATATTACATGGATTTATTTTGATGGTGTAGGTAGACTATATTACATGGATGTATTGTGATGGTGTAGATAGACTATATTACATGGATTTATTGTGATGGTGTAGGTAGACTATATTACATGGATTTATTGTGATGGTGTAGGTAGACTATATTCCATGGATTTATTGTGAAGGTGTAGGTAGACTATATTACATGGATTTATTGTGATGGTGTAGGTATACTATATTACATGGATTTATTGTGATGGTGTAGGTAGACTATATTACATGGATTTATTGTGATGGTTTAGACTATATTACATGGATTTATTGTGATGGTGTAGACTATATTACATGGATTTATTGTGAAGGTGTAGGTAGACTATATTACATGGATTTATTGTGATGGTGTAGACTACATTACATGGATTTATTGTGATGGTGTAGGTAGACTATATTACATGGATTTATTGTGATGGTGTAGGTAGACTATATTACATGGATTTATTGTGATGGTGTAGACTATATTACATGGATTTATTGTGATGGTGTTGGTAGACTATATTACATGGATTTATTGTGATGGTGTAGGTAGACTATATTACATGGATTTATTGTGATGGTTTAGACTATATTAAATGGATTTATTGTGATGGTGCAGACTATATTACATGGATTTATTGTGAGGGTGTAGGTAGACTATAGTACTTGGATTTATTGTGATGGTGTAGGTAGACTATATTACATGGATTTATTGTGATGGTGTAGGTAGACTATATTACATGGATTTATTGTGAAGGTGTAGGTAGACTATATTACATGGATTTATTGTGATGGTGTAGATAGACTATATTACATGGATTTATTGTGATGGTGTAGGTAGACTATATTACATGGATTTATTGTGATGGTGTAGGTATACTATATTACATGGATTTATTGTGATGGTGTAGGTAGACTATATTACATGGATTTATTGTGATGGTTTAGACTATATTACATGGATTTATTGTGATGGTGTAGACTATATTACATGGATTTATTGTGAAGGTGTAGGTAGACTATATTACATGGATTTATTGTGATGGTGTAGACTACATTACATGGATTTATTGTGATGGTGTAGGTAGACTATATTACATGGATTCATTGTGATGGTGTAGGTAGACTATATTACATGGATTTATTGTGATGGTGTAGGTAGACTATATTACATGGATTTATTGTGATGGTGTAGACTATATTACATGGATTTATTGTGATGGTGTTGGTAGACTATATTACATAGATTTATTGTGATGGTGTAGGTAGACTATATTACATGGATTTATTGTGATGGTGTAGGTAGACTATATTACATGGATTTATTGTGAAGGTGTAGACTATATTACATGGATTTATTGTGATGGTGTAGGTAGACTATATTACATGGATTTATTGTGAAGGTGTAGACTATATTACATGGATTTATTGTGATGGTGTAGGTAGACTATATTACATGGATTTATTGCGATGGTGTAGACTATATTACATTGATTTATTGTGATGGTGCAGACTATATTACATGGATTTATTGTGATGGTGTAGGTAGACTATATTACATGGATTTATTGTGATGGTGTAGACTATATTACATGGATTTATTGTGATGGTGTAGGTAGACTATATTACATGGATTTATTGTGAAGGTGTAGGTAGACTATATTATATGGATTTATTGTGATGGTGTAGGTAGACTGTATTACATGGATTTATTGTGATGGTGTAGACTATATTACATGGATTTATTGTGATGGTGTTTGTAGACTATATTACATGGATTTATTGTGATGGTGTAGGTAGACTATATTACATGGATTTATTGTGAAGGTGTAGGCTATATTACATGGATTTATTGTGAAGGTGTAGACTATATTACAAGGATTTATTGTGATGGTTTAGACTATATTACATGGATTTATTGTGATGGTGTAGGTAGACTACATTACATGGATTTATTGTGATGGTGTAGGTAGACTATATTATATGGATTTATTGTGATGGTGTAGGTAGACTGTATTACATGGATTTATTGTGATGGTGTAGACTATATTACATGGATTTATTGTGATGGTGTTTGTAGACTATATTACATGGATTTATTGTGATGGTGTTGGTAGACTATATTACATGGATTTATTGTGATGGTGTAGGTAGACTATATTACATGGATTTATTGTGATGGTTTAGACTATATTAAATGGATTTATTGTGATGGTGCAGACTATTTTACATGGATTTATTGTGATGGTGTAGGTAGACTATATTACTTGGATTTATTGTGATGGTGTAGGTAGACTATATTACATGGATTTATTGTGATGGTGTAGGTAGACTATATTACATGGATTTATTGTGAAGGTGTAGGTAGACTATATTACATGGATTTATTGTGATGGTGTAGATAGACTATATTACATGGATTTATTGTGATGGTGTAGGTAGACTATATTACATGGATTTATTGTGATGGTGTAGGTATACTATATTACATGGATTTATTGTGATGGTGTAGGTAGACTATATTACATGGATTTATTGTGATGGTGTAGACTATATTACATGGATTTATTGTGAAGGTGTAGGTAGACTATATTACATGGATTTATTGTGAAGGTGTAGACTATATTACATGGATTTATTGTGATGGTGTAGGTAGACTATATTACATGGATTTATTGTGAAGGTGTAGGCTATATTACATGGATTTATTGTGAAGGTGTAGACTATATTACATGGATTTATTGTGATGGTTTAGACTATATTACATGGATTTATTGTGATGGTGTAGGTAGACTATATTACATGGATTTATTGTGATGGTGTAGGTAGACTATATTATATGGATTTATTGTGAAGGTGTAGGTAGACTATATTACATGGATTTATTGTGATGGTGTAGACTATATTACATGGATTTATTTTGAAGGTGTAGGTAGACTATATTACATGGATTTATTGTGAAGGTGTAGGCTATATTACATGGATTTATTGTGAAGGTGTAGACTATATTACATGGATTTATGGTGATGGTTTAGACTATATTACATGGATTTATTTTGATGGTGTAGGTAGACTATATTACATGGATGTATTGTGATGGTGTAGACTATATTACATGGATTTATTGTGAAGGTGTAGGTAGACTATATTACATGGATTTATTGTGATGGTGTAGGTAGACTATATTACGTGGATTTATTGTGATGGTTTAGACTATATTACATGGATTTATTGTGATGGTGTAGACTATATTCCATGGATTTATTGTGAAGGTGTAGGTAGAGTATATTACATGGATTTATTGTGATGGTGTAGACTATATTACATGGATTTATTGTGATGGTGTAGGTAGACTATATTACATGGATTTATTGTGATGGTGTAGATAGACTATATTACATGGATTTATTGTGATGGTGTAGGTAGACTATATTACATGGATTTATTGTGATGGTGTAGGTATACTATATTACATGGATTTATTGTGATGGTGTAGGTAGACTATATTACATGGATTTATTGTGATGGTTTAGACTATATTACATGGATTTATTGTGATGGTGTAGACTATATTACATGGATTTATTGTGAAGGTGTAGGTAGACTATATTACATGGATTTATTGTGATGGTGTAGACTACATTACATGGATTTATTGTGATGGTGTAGGTAGACTACATTACATGGATTTATTGTGATGGTGTAGGTAGACTATATTACATGGATTTATTGTGATGGTGTAGGTAGACTATATTACATGGATTTATTGTGATGGTGTAGACTATATTACATGGATTTATTGTGATGGTGTTGGTAGACTATATTACATAGATTTATTGTGATGGTGTAGGTAGACTATATTACATGGATTTATTGTGATGGTGTAGGTAGACTATATTACATGGATTTATTGTGAAGGTGTAGACTATATTACATGGATTTATTGTGATGGTGTAGGTAGACTATATTACATGGATTTATTGTGAAGGTGTAGACTATATTACATGGATTTATTGTGATGGTGTAGGTAGACTATATTACATGGATTTATTGTGATGGTGTAGACTATATTACATTGATTTATTGTGATGGTGCAGACTATATTACATGGATTTATTGTGATGGTGTAGGTAGACTATATTACATGGATTTATTGTGATGGTGTAGACTATATTACATGGATTTATTGTGATGGTGTAGGTAGACTATATTACATGGATTTATTGTGAAGGTGTAGGTAGACTATATTACATGGATTTATTGTGATGGTGTAGGTAGACTATATTACATGGATTTATTGTGAAGGTGTAGGCTATATTACATGGATTTATTGTGAAGGTGTAGACTATATTACAAGGATTTATTGTGATGGTTTAGACTATATTACATGGATTTATTGTGATGGTGTAGGTAGACTATATTACATGGATTTATTGTGATGGTGTAGGTAGACTATATTATATGGATTTATTGTGATGGTGTAGGTAGACTGTATTACATGGATTTATTGTGATGGTGTAGACTATATTACATGGATTTATTGTGATGGTGTTTGTAGACTATATTACATGGATTTATTGTGATGGTGTTGGTAGACTATATTACATGGATTTATTGTGATGGTGTAGGTAGACTATATTACATGGATTTATTGTGAAGGTGTAGGCTATATTACATGGATTTATTGTGAAGGTGTAGACTATATTACAAGGATTTATTGTGATGGTTTAGACTATATTACATGGATTTATTGTGATGGTGTAGGTAGACTATATTACATGGATTTATTGTGATGGTGTAGGTAGACTATATTATATGGATTTATTGTGATGGTGTAGGTAGACTGTATTACATGGATTTATTGTGATGGTGTAGACTATATTACATGGATTTATTGTGATGGTGTTTGTAGACTATATTACATGGATTTATTGTGATGGTGTTGGTAGACTATATTACATGGATTTATTGTGATGGTGTAGGTAGACTATATTACATGGATTTATTGTGAAGGTGTAGGTAGACTATATTATATGGATTTATTGTGATGGTGTAGATAGACTATATTACATGGATTTATTGTGATGTGTAGGTAGACTATATTACATGGATTTATTGTGATGGTGTAGGTATACTATATTACATGGATTTATTGTGATGGTGTAGGTAGACTATATTACATGGATTTATTGTGATGGTTTAGACTATATTACATGGATTTATTGTGATGGTGTAGACTATATTACATGGATTTATTGTGAAGGTGTAGGTAGACTATATTACATGGATTTATTGTGATGGTGTAGACTACATTACATGGATTTATTGTGATGGTGTAGGTAGACTATATTACATGGATTTATTGTGATGGTGTAGGTAGACTATATTACATGGATTTATTGTGATGGTGTAGGTAGACTATATTACATGGATTTATTGTGATGGTGTAGACTATATTACATGGATTTATTGTGATGGTGTAGGTAGACTATATTACATGGATTTATTGTGATGGTGTAGGTAGACTATATTACATGGATTTATTGTGAAGGTGTAGGCTATATTACATGGATTTATTGTGAAGGTGTAGACTATATTACATGGATTTATGGTGATGGTTTAGACTATATTACATGGATTTATTTTGATGGTGTAGGTAGACTATATTACATGGATGTATGTGATGGTGTAGACTATATTACATGGATTTATTGTGAAGGTGTAGGTAGACTATATTACATGGATTTATTGTGATGGTGTAGGTAGACTATATTACGTGGATTTATTGTGATGGTTTAGACTATATTACATGGATTTATTGTGATGGTGTAGACTATATTCCATGGATTTATTGTGAAGGTGTAGGTAGAGTATATTACATGGATTTATTGTGATGGTGTAGACTATATTACATGGATTTATTGTGATGGTGTAGGTAGACTATATTACATGGATTTATTGTGATGGTGTAGGTAGACTATATTACATGGATTTATTGTGATGGTGTAGACTACATTACATGGATTTATTGTGTTGGTGTAGGTAGACTATATTACTTGGATTTATTGTGAAGGTGTAGAATATATTACATGGATTTACTGTGATGGTGTAGACTATATTATATGGATTTATGGTGATGGTGTAGACTACATTACATGGATTTATTGTGATGGTGTAGACTATATCACATGGGTTTATTGTGATGGTGTAGGTAGACTATATTGCATGGATTTATTGTGATGGTGTAGACTATATTACATGGATTTATTGTGATGGTGTAGGTAGACTATATTACATGGATTTAATGTGACGGTGTAGGTAGACTATATTACATAGATTTAATGTAATGGTGTAGACTATATTACATGGATTTATTCAGATGGTGTAGACTATATTACATGGATTTATTGTGAAGGTGTAGGTAGACTATATTACATGGATTTATTGTGAGGGTGTAGGTAGACTATATTACATGGATTTAATGTGATGGTGTTGGTAGACTATATTACATGGATTTATTGTGATGGTGTAGGTAGACTATATTACATGGATGTATTGTGATGGTGTAGGTAGACTATATTACATGGATTTATTGTGAAGGTGTAGACTATATTACATGGATTTATTGTGAAGGTGTAGGTAGACTATATTACATGGATTTATTGTGAAGGTGTAGACTATATTACATGGATTTATTGTGATGGTGTAGGTAGACTATATTACATGGATTTATTGTGATGGTGTAGGTAGACTATATTACATGGATTTATTGTGATGGTGTAGGTAGACTATATTACATGGATTTATTGTGATGGTGTAGGTAGACTATATTACATGGATTTATTGTGATGGTGTAGGTAGACTATATTACATGGATTTATTGTGATGGTGTAGGTAGACTATATTACATGGATTTATTGTGATGGTGTAGGTAGACTATATTACATGGATTTATTGTGATGGTGTAGGTAGACTATATTACATGGATTTATTGTGATGGTGTAGGTAGACTATATTACATGGATTTATTGTGATGGTGTAGGTAGACTATATTACATGGATTTATTGTGAAGGTGTAGGTAGACTATATTACATGGATTTATTGTGAAGGTGTAGAGACTATATTACATGGATTTATTGTGATGGTGTAGGTAGACTATATTACATGGATTTATATGTGGATTTATTGTGATGGTGTAGGTAGACTATATTACATGGATTTATTGTGATGGTGTAGGTAGACTATATTACATGGATTTATTGTGATGGTGTAGGTAGACTATATTACATGGATTTATTGTGAAGGTGTAGACTATATTACATGGATTTATTGTGATGGTGTAGGTAGACTATATTACATGGATTTATTGTGATGGTGTAGACTATATTACATGGATTTATTTTGAAGGTGTAGGTAGACTATATTACATGGATTTATTGTGATGGTGTAGGTAGACTATATTACATGGATTTATTGTGAGGGTGTAGGTAGACTATATTACATGGATTTAATGTGATGGTGTTGGTAGACTATATTACATGGATTTATTGTGATGGTGTAGGTAGACTATATTACATGGATTTATTGTGATGGTGTAGGTAGACTATATTACATGGATTTATTGTGATGGTGTAGGTAGACTATATTACATGGATTTATTGTGATGGTGTAGGTAGACTATATTACATGGATTTATTGTGATGGTGTAGGTAGACTATATTACATGGATGTATTGTGATGGTGTAGGTAGACTATATTACATGGATTTATTGTGATGGTGTAGGTAGACTATATTACATGGATTTATTGTGAGGGTGTAGACTATATTACATGGATTTATTGTGATGGTGTAGGTAGACTATATTACATGGATTTATTGTGATGGTGTAGGTAGACTATATTACATGGATTTATTGTGATGGTGTAGAGACTATATTACATGGATTTATTTTGAAGGTGTAGGTAGACTATATTACATGGATTTATTGTATTGTGATATTACATGGTTTATTGTGAAGGTGTAGACTATATTACATGGATTTATGGTGATGGTTTAGACTATATTACATGGATTTATTTTGATGGTGTAGGTAGACTATATTACATGGATTTATTGTGATGGTGTAGACTATATTACATGGATTTATTGTGAAGGTGTAGGTAGACTATATTACATGGATTTATTGTGATGGTGTAGGTAGACTATATTACATGGATTTATTGTGATGGTTTAGACTATATTACATGGATTTATTGTGATGGTGTAGACTATATTACATGGATTTATTGTGAAGGTGTAGGTAGACTATATTACATGGATTTATTGATGGTGTATATTACATGGATGTGATGGTGTAGGTAGACTATATTACATGGATTTATTGTGATGGTGTAGGTAGACTATATTACATGGATTTATTGTGATGGTGTAGAGACTATATTACATGGATTTATTGTGATGGTGTAGGTAGACTATATTACATGGATTTATTGTGAAGGTGTAGAATATATTACATGGATTTACTGTGATGGTGTAGACTATATTATATGGATTTATTGTGATGGTGTAGACTATATTACATGGATTTATTGTGATGGTGTAGACTATATCACATGGGTTTATTGTGATGGTGTAGGTAGACTATATTACATGGATTTATTGTGATGGTGTAGACTATATTACATGGATTTATTGTGATGGTGTAGGTAGACTATATTACATGGATTTAATGTGATGGTGTAGGTAGACTATATTACATGGATTTAATGTAATGGTGTAGACTATATTACATGGATTTATTCAGATGGTGTAGACTATATTACATGGATTTATTGTGAAGGTGTAGGTAGACTATATTACATGGATTTATTGTGAGGGTGTAGGTAGACTATATTACATGGATTTAATGTGATGGTGTTGGTAGACTATATTACATGGATTTATTGTGATGGTGTAGGTAGACTATATTACATGGATGTATTGTGATGGTGTAGGTAGACTATATTACATGGATTTATTGTGAAGGTGTAGACTATATTACATGGATTTATTTTGAAGGTGTAGGTAGACTATATTACATGGATTTATTGTGATGGTGTAGGTAGACTATATTACATGGATTTATTGTGAGGGTGTAGGTAGACTATATTACATGGATTTAATGTGATGGTGTTGGTAGACTATATTTCATGGATTTATTGTGATGGTGTAGGTAGACTATATTACATGGATGTATTGTGATGGTGTAGGTAGACTATATTACATGGATTTATTGTGAAGGTGTAGGTAGACTATATTACATGGATTTATTGTGATGGTGTAGGTAGACTATATTACATGGATGTATTGTGATGGTGTAGGTAGACTATATTACATGGATGTATTGTGATGGTGTAGGTAGACTATATTACATGGATTTATTGTGATGGTGTAGGTAGACTATATTACATGGATTTATTGTGAAGGTGTAGACTATATTACATGGATTTATTGTGATGGTGTAGACTATATTACATGGATTTATTGTGATGGTGTAGGTAGACTATATTACATGGATTTATTGTGATGGTGTAGACTATATTACATGGATTTATTTTGAAGGTGTAGGTAGACTATATTACATGGATTTATTGTGAAGGTGTAGGCTATATTACATGGATTTATTGTGAAGGTGTAGACTATATTACATGGATTTATGGTGATGGTTTAGACTATATTACATGGATTTATTTTGATGGTGTAGGTAGACTATATTACATGGATGTATTGTGATGGTGTAGACTATATTACATGGATTTATTGTGAAGGTGTAGGTAGACTATATTACATGGATTTATTGTGATGGTGTAGGTAGACTATATTACGTGGATTTATTGTGATGGTTTAGACTATATTACATGGATTTATTGTGATGGTGTAGACTATATTCCATGGATTTATTGTGAAGGTGTAGGTAGAGTATATTACATGGATTTATTGTGATGGTGTAGACTATATTACATGGATTTATTGTGATGGTGTAGGTAGACTATATTACATGGATTTATTGTGATGGTGTAGACTACATTACATGGATTTA
>NC_056438.1:84170485-84217985 GCF_018296145.1 Oncorhynchus tshawytscha
GTGATGGTGTATATTAAATAGATTTTTTTAAATGTAGATGTTCCAAAGGTCTGCATAAGTGGAGATGCTAAATGTGTTTATCTTAATTAAACGTCAATTATTGTGAGACCGACAGTTATTTGCTTGACAATCACTGGCTGACAACATTTTGTGACGGCCACAACCCTACTGACGACCTCCCTATAAGCTGTCTCATCGTCGTTGTTGATCAGGCCTACCATCGTCGTGTCGTCAGCAAACTTAAGGATGGTGTTTTAGGCGTGCCTTGCCACGCAGTTATGGGTGAACAGGGAATACAGGAGGGGACTAAGTACACACCCCTGCGGGGCCCCCGTGTTGAGGATCAGCGTGGCGGAGGTGTTGTTGCCTACCCCCACCACCTGGGGTCGGCCAATCAGGAAGTCCAGAATCCAGTTGCAGAGGGAGGTGTTTAGTCCCAGGGTCCTTAGCTTAGTGATAAGCTTTTTGGGGCATTATGGTGTTGAACGCTGAGCTGTAGTCAGTGCACAGCATTCTCGCATAGGTGTTCTTTCTGTCCAGGTGTGAAAGGGCAGTGTGGAGTGCAATAGAGATTGTGTCATCTGTGGATCTGTTGGGGCAGTATGCAAATTAGAGTGTGTTCCGTTTGTTTTGGATGATGGTGTTGATGTGAGCCATGACCAGCCTTTCAAAGCACTTCATGGCTACAGATGTGAGTGCTACAGGGTGGTAGTCATTTAGACAGGTTACTTTGGTGTTCTTGGGTACAGGGACAATGGTGATCTGCTTGAAACATGTAGGTATTACAGACTGGTTGGGGTGTAGTCTAATGTGATGTTGTCTAAGGGTTGTTGTACTGTTGTGTTGTAGGGGAGAAGAGGAGACTTTGGGCCAATGGGGACCCCGGGAACAGACGGAGTTAAAGGAGACAAGGTATGGCACACACTCTCTCTCACACACAAACACACTCTCTCTCTCTCTCTCTCTCTCTCTCTCTCTCTCTCTCTCACTCACTCACTCACTCACTCACTCACTCACACACACACACACACACACCTCCTGGTATTTTGTTGTATGTGTGTGTGTTTGTGTGTTTCAGGGCGAGGCAGGACCTGAGGGGCTTAGAGGACTACCAGGTGAAGTAGGAAACAAAGGAACCAAGGGAGACAACGGACTCCCAGGGCCACGCGGGCTCCCCGGTACTTCAGGAGCGGCAGGGAAGAACGTAGGTCACAGATCATAGCTTCACCAGTCTGATCACAATGTCTGTGTGGAGGGGGATTCTTGAGTTGTTGGGTTTCTGTGTGTGTGTGTGTGTGTGTGTGTGTGTGTGTGTGTGTGTGTGTGTGTGTGTGTGTGTGTGTGTGTGTGTGTGTATGTACATGTTGGTTACACGGTCATGTTACTACGTTATGGTGATAAGGTGGCCATGTACAGTAACCATGGTGATATTGCTATGGTAACTACATTCTGTGTAACAGGGTACCCGTGGCGACCCTGGTGATGCTGGACCCAGAGGAGACCCCGGCCTTCCAGGACTAAAGGTGTGTGGCTATCATCATTGGGTATTTGAGTGTTCGTCTGGTTAATCTGAGACTCAGCGATACTGTTGCTACGATAGGATGAACTGCAGCGATGAGTATGATGCAAGACGTGGCACTCTCAACGTACGTTTGTACGGGTTCTCTGTGCTGCAACATGATAGTTGTGGGACCAAAACAGCAGAGAAGTTTTAGCTTCACCCTTCACTATCTTGTAGTTTTTTGTGTAACCCTGGTATAGCTGTTGACTTCATACGTGGCTGACTACTGTTAGTGTGACTGTTTTACTGTGTTGTAATTGATTATTTCATCTCTGTGCTGCATGCTTGCTTGATTGATATGTGTGCTGATTGATTGATCTCTGTGCTGCTGTAGGGTGACGTTGGAAGAGCTGGCTTCAGTTACCCAGGACCAAGAGGACCAACGGTAAACACACACACATTAGCAGAGTAACGCCTTCCCTGACACACAGTCTGACCTCTGACCTGTGTGTGTTTGCAGGGAGATCGCGGGGAGAAGGGCGGCCCAGGGCCCAGAGGAGGCAGAGGAGACTGTGGCCCCAAGGGAGGACCAGGGGGAAAGGGAACCTCTGGAGAGGAGGGAGAACCAGGGCCTCAGGGAGAACCTGGATTCAGAGGACCAAGAGGAGTGGGTGGACGAGATGTACGTAGACACACACATACCTACAGTACCTGCACACCGTGGGTGGGTGGGTGGTTGGGTGGGTGAGTGGGTGGGTGGGTGTGTGAGTGTGTTATAATCTGTGTATGAAAGCATTTCTTTTCTCTCTACAGGGAGATCCAGGTCCCGAGGGAGACCCCGGCCTCACAGTAAGAACCTCTATCCCTCTTTATCATCCCTCTATCCCTCTTTGATCATCCCTCTCCCTCTATATCTGCCATCTTTGATCATCCCTCTATCCCTCTTTGATCATCCCTCTTTGATCATCCCTCTATCCCTCTATATCAGCCATCTTTGATCATCCCTCTATCCCTCTTTGATCATCCCTCTATCCCTCTATGATCATCCATCTTTGATCATCCCTCTATCGCTCTATATCAGCCATCTTTGATCATCCCTCTATCCCTCTTTGATCATCCCTCTATCCCTCTATATCAGCCATCTTTGATCATCCCTCTATCCCTCTATGATCATCCATCTTTGATCATCCCTCTATCCCTCTATATCAGCCATCTTTGATCATCCCTCTATCCCTCTATGATCATCCATCTTTGATCATCCCTCTATCCCTCTATGATCATCCCTCTAACCCTCTTTGATCATCCCTCTATCCCTATATGATCATCCCTCTTTGATCATCCCTCTATCCCTCTATGATCATCCCTCTATACCTCTATGATCATCCCTCGTTGATCATCCCTCTATCCCTCTATGATCATCCCACTTTGATCATCCGTCTTCGATCAACCCACTTTGATCATCCCTCTATCCCTCTATGATCATCCCTCTATCCCTCTATGATCATTCCTCTTTGATAATCCCTCCATCCCTCTTTGATCATCCCTCTATGATCATCCCTCTATCATTCCTTTATCTCTCCATCACTCCAGCCTGGAGTCAAGAGGTCAAAGGTCATGTGGTGTCATGTGATGTTTTCATTGTAGGAATGTGATGTCATGAACTACATCAGAGAGACCTGCGGCTGCTGTGGTGAGTAAATTGTATTTGTCACATGCGCCGAATACAACAGGTGTAGACCTTACTGTGAAATGGTTACTACAAGCCCTTAATAACCAACAATGCAGTTCAAGACATTCACACACATACAGACAGACAGACAGACAGACAGACAGACAGACAGACAGACAGACAGACAGACAGACAGACAGACAGACAGACAGACAGACAGACAGACAGACAGACAGACAGACAGACAGACAGACAGACAGACAGACAGACAGACAGACAGACAGACACACAGACAGACAGACAGACAGACAGACAGACAGACAGACAGACAGACAGACAGACAGACAGACAGACAGACAGACAGATGCACACACACACACAGACCAACACACTGTTAACTCATGTAACCCTGTACTGTGTTGTCCGTGCAGACTGTGAGAAGCGGTGTGGGGCGCTGGACATCGTGTTTGTGATTGACAGCTCAGAGTCAGTGGGTCTGACCAATTTTACTCTGGAGAAGAACTTTGTGATCAACACCATCAACAGACTGGGATCCATGGCCAAGGACCCCAACTCAGAGACAGGTACAACACATTACAGATTCTAATGCCCAGGTAACTAAAGATTATGTTGAATACTGAGTTCTTGCTCATTCAACCATACTAATACCCCCCAGGTACCAGAGTGGGGGTGGTCCAGTACAGTCACAGTGGAACCTTCCAGGCCATCAGGCTCAATGACTCCAAGATCGACTCACTGTCTGCCTTCAAGGTAATATAATAGTAACAATAACAATAATAACAATAACCATAATAATGATGATAGTGATATAAATAACAATAATATTAATAATAACAATAATACAACTATAATAATAATAATAACTACAATAATAACAATAAAACGATCATAATAATAACAAGAATAATAACATTAATAATATGTGACCCCCTGTCTGCCTTCAAGGTATTTGGAGTGACACGCACATGTTTAACATTACCTGACACCTGAAGACTTGCATTAGCTCAGCGGGCTAACAGTCTTCTGTTGTGCAGATCACCAGAGTTTGACCTTGGAACCCAGTCTGTGACATAAACACACACACCCTCCCACCCTCTGCCTGACTGTAGACTTGAATTAGCTGCCCAAACTAATTACTAGGCTGTAGCTCAGTGGGCTAACACCCTCCCACCCTCTGTCTGACTGTCTGTCTGTAGGATGCGGTAAAGCGTCTGGAATGGATTGCCGGGGGGACGTGGACCCCATCAGCGCTGAAATACGCCTACGACCACCTGATCAAAGACAGTCGCAGAGCTAAAGCCAACGTCACCGTGGTGGTCATCACAGATGGACGGTTTGACCCCAGGGACGACGACTCACTGCTCACATACCTCTGCAGGTAGCTGACCGGGAGAGGGGTTGTCTGGGATATGTTTTATCAACTGTTCTTACTGACGATTTGTGTGTGTGCGTGTGCGTGTGCGTGTGTGTGTGTGTGTGTGTGTGTGTGTGTGTGTGTGTGAGCAGCGACCCCAGTGTGGACGTGAGCGCTATAGGTATAGGGGACATGTTTGACCAGATAGAGGAGAATGAGAGCCTGAAGAGTATAGCCTGTCAGAGAGACGGTAGGGTGCTGGGGATGAGGCGCTTCGCTGATCTGGTGGCAGAGGAGTTCATCGACAAGATAGAGACCGTGCTCTGCCCAGGTACACACACACACACCTACAGTATGTACACACACACACACACACCTACAGTATGTACACACACACACACACCTACAGTATGTACACACACACACACCTACAGTATGTACACACACACACACACACACACACCTACAGTATGTACACACACACACACCTACAGTATGTACACACACACACACCTACAGTATGTACACACACACACACCTACAGTATGTACACACACACACACCTACAGTATGTACACACACACACACCTACAGTATGTACACACACACACCTACAGTATGTACACACACACACACACCTACAGTATGTACACACACACACACACCTACAGTATGTACACACACACACACCTACAGTATGTACACACACACACACCTACAGTATGTACACACACACACACACCTACAGTATGTACACACACACACACCTACAGTATGTACACACACACACACCTACAGTATGTACACACACACACACCTACAGTATGTACACACACACACACCTACAGTATGTACACACACACACACCTACAGTATGTACACACACACACACCTACAGTATGTACACACACACACACACCTACAGTATGTACACACACACACACACCTACAGTATGTACACACACACACACACCTACAGTATGTACACACACACACACCTACACACACACACACCTACAGTATGTACACACACACACACCTACAGTATGTACACACACACACCTACAGTATGTACACACACACACACACCTACACACACACACCTACAGTATGTACACACACACACACCTACAGTATGTACACACACACACACCTACAGTATGTACACACACACACACCTACAGTATGTACACACACACACACCTACAGTATGTACACACACACACACCTACAGTACACACACACACACCTACAGTATGTACACACACACACACCTACAGTATGTACACACACACACACCTACAGTATGTACACACACACACACCTACAGTATGTACACACACACACACCTACAGTATGTACACACACACACACCTACAGTATGTACACACACACACACCTACAGTATGTACACACACACACACCTACAGTATGTACACACACACACTACAGTATGTACACACACACACACCTACAGTATGTACACACACACACACCTACAGTATGTACACACACACACACCTACAGTATGTACACACACACACACCTACAGTATGTACACACACACACCTACAGTATGTACACACACACACACACCTACAGTATGTACACACACACACACCTACAGTATGTACACACACACACACCTACAGTATGTACACACACACACACACCTACAGTATGTACACACACACACACCTACACATGTATGTACACACACACACACCTACAGTATGTACACACACACACACCTACAGTATGTACACACACACACACACCTACAGTATGTACACACACACACACCTACAGTATGTACACACACACACACACACCTACAGTATGTACACACACACACACACACACCTACAGTATGTACACACACACACCTACAGTATGTACACACACACACACACCTACAGTATGTACACACACACACACACCTACAGTATGTACACACACACACACCTACAGTATGTACACACACACACACACCTACAGTATGTACACACACACCTACAGTATGTACACACACACACACACCCAGTATGTACACACACACACCTACAGTATGTACACACACACACACACACCTACAGTATGTACACACACACACCTACAGTATGTACACACACACACACACCTACAGTATGTACACACACACACCTACAGTATGTACACACACACACACACACCTACAGTATGTACACACACACACACACACCTACAGTATGTACACACACACACACACACACACCTACAGTATGTACACACACACACACCTACAGTATGTACACACACACACACCTACACACACACACCTACAGTATGTACACACACACACCTACAGTATGTACACACACACACACCTACAGTATGTACACACACACACCTACAGTATGTACACACACACACACCTACAGTATGTACACACACACACACCTACAGTATGTACACACACACACACCTACAGTATGTACACACACACACACACCTACAGTATGTACACACACACACACCTACAGTATGTACACACACACACACACCTACAGTATGTACACACAACACACCTACAGTATGTACACACACACACACCTACAGTATGTACACACACACACACCTACAGTATGTACACACACACACACCTACAGTATGTACACACACACACCTACAGTATGTACACACACACACCTACAGTATGTACACACACACACACACCTACACCTACAGTACACACACACACACACCTACAGTATGTACACACACACACACACCTACAGTATGTACACACACACACACACACACACACCTACAGTATGTACACACACACACACCACAGTATGTACACACACACACACCTACAGTATGTACACACACACACACCTACACACACACACACACCTACAGTATGTACACACACACACACACCTACAGTATGTACACACACACACACCTACAGTATGTACACACACACACACCTACAGTATGTACACACACACACACCTACAGTATGTACACACACACACACCACACACACACCTACAGTATGTACACACACACACACCTACAGTATGTACACACACACACACCTACAGTATGTACACACACACACCACACCTACAGTATGTACACACACACACACACCTACAGTATGTACACACACACACACACCTACAGTATGTACACACACACACCACACACACACACACCTACAGTATGTACACACACACACACACCTACAGTATGTACACACACACACACCTACACACACACACACCTACAGTATGTACCACACACACACACACCTACAGTATGTACACACACACACACCTACAGTATGTACACACACACACCTACAGTATGTACACACACACACACCTACAGTATGTACACACACACACACCTACAGTATGTACACACACACACACACCTACAGTATGTACACACACACACACACACCTACAGTATGTACACACACACACACCTACAGTATGTACACACACACACACACACACACACACACCTACAGTATGTACACACACACACACACCTACAGTATGTACACACACACACACACCTACAGTATGTACACACACACACACCTACAGTATGTACACACACACACACACCTACAGTATGTACACACACACACACACACACCTACAGTATGTACACACACACACACACCTACAGTATGTACACACACACACACACCTACAGTATGTACACACACACACACACACACACACCTACAGTATGTACACACACACACACCTACAGTATGTACACACACACACCTACAGTATGTACACACACACACCTACAGTATGTACACACACACACACACCTACAGTATGTACACACACACACCTACAGTATGTACACACACACACACCTACAGTATGTACACACACACACACACCTACAGTATGTACACACACACACACACCTACAGTATGTACACACACACACACACCTACAGTATGTACACACACACACACCTACAGTATGTACACACACACACACCTACAGTATGTACACACACACACCTACACACACACACAGTACAGTATGTACACACACACACACACCTACAGTATGTACACACACACACACACCTACAGTATGTACACACACACACACACTACAGTATGTACACACACACACACACCTACAGTATGTACACACACACACACACCTACAGTATGTACACACACACACACACCTACAGTATGTACACACACACACACCTACAGTATGTACACACACACACCTACAGTATGTACACACACACACCTACAGTATGTACACACACACACCTACAGTATGTACACACACACACCTACAGTATGTACACACACACACACACCTACAGTATGTACACACACACACACACCTACAGTATGTACACACACACACACCTACAGTATGTACACACACACACACTCACAGTCTTTTATAACTAACCTTGTCCGATTCAAAATTAGATTTTCCCTAACCCTTAACCCGAACTCTAACCCCAAAACCTGACCCTGACCCTAACCATATCTCCTAACCCTAACTCTTAACCCTAAACTTAACCCTGACCCTAACCATAGCTCCTAGCCCTAAAACTAACCCTAAAACTAACCCCTAAGCCTAATTCTAACCTTAACCCTAAAACCCCTAGAAATAACATTTAACCTTGTGGGGACCAACAACATGTCCCCAGTTGGTCAAAATATCTGTTAGTTTACTATTCTAGTGGGGACCAACATCATGTCCCCAGTTAGACAAAATATCTGTTAGTTTACTATTCTAGTGGGGACCAACATCATGTCCCCAGTTAGACAAAATATCTTTTAGTTTACTATTCTAGTGGGGACCAACATCATGTCCCCAGTTGTTCAAAATATCTGTTAGTTTACTATTCTAGTGGGGACCAACAACATGTCCCCAGTTGGTCAAAATATCTGTTAGTTTACTATTCTAGTGGGGACCAACATCATGTCCCCAGTTAGACAAAATATCTGTTAGTTTACTATTCTAGTGGGGACCAACATCATGTCCCCAGTTGTTCAAAATATCTGTTAGTTTACTATTCTAGTGGGGACATCTTTAGTTTAGTTAAACATGTCCACACCTACAGTACCAGTCAAAAGTTTGGACACACTTACTCATTCAAGGGGTTTTCTTTATTTTTACTATTTTCTACATGTAGAATAATAGTGAAGACTTAAAAACTATGAAATAACACATATGGAGTCATGTAGTAACTAAAAGTGTTTAAAAATCTAAATATATTTTATATTTGAGATTCTTCAAAGTAGTCATCCTTCAAGTACAGATGCAAAAATCATCAAGCGCTATGATGAAACTGACTCTCAGAAGGACCTTGATGACAGCTTTGCACACTCTTGGCATTCTCTCAACCAGCTTCACAAAGAATGCTTTTCCAACAGTCTTGAAGGAGTTCCCACATATGCTGGGCACTTGTTGGCTGCTTTTCCTTCATTCTGCAGTCCAACTCATCCCAAACCATCTCATTTGGGTTTAGGTCAGGTGATTGTGGAGGCCAGGTCATCTGATGCTGCACTCCATCACTGTCCTTGTTCAAATAGCCCTTACACAGCCTGGAGGTGTGTTGGGTCATGGTCCTGTTGAAAAACAAATGATAGTCCCACTAAGCGCAAACGAAACGTGACGGCGTATCGCTGCAGAATGCTGTGGTAGCCATGCTGGTTAAGTGTGCCTTGAATTCTAAATTAATCACAGACAGTGTCACCATCAAAGCACCTCCACATCATCACACCTCCTCCTCCATGCTTCACGGTGGGAAACACACATGCGGAGATCATCCGTTCACCTACTCTGTGTCTCACAAAGACACGGCGGTTGGAACCAAAAATCAGACCAAACAACAGAATTCCACCGGTCTAATGTCCATTGCTCGTGTTTCTTGACCCAAGCAAGTCTCTCCTTATTTTTGGTGTCCTTTTGTAGTGGTTTCTTTGCAGCAATTCGACCATGAAGGCCTGATTCACACAGTCTCCTCTGTACAGTTGATGTTGAGATGTGACTGTTACTTGAACTCTGAAGCATTTATTTGGGCTGCAGTTTCTGAGGCAGGTAACTCTAATGAACTTATCCTCTGTAGCAGAGGTAATTCTGGGTCTTCCTTTCCTGTGGCGGTCCTCATGAGAGCCAGTTTCATCACAGCGCTTGGTGGTTTTTGCAACTGCACTGGGTGGCTACGTTGAAGAATCTCAAATATAAAATATATTTTGATTTGTTTAACACTGTTTTGGTTACTACATGAATACATGTGTTATTTCATAGTTTTGATGTCTTCACTATTATTCTACAATGTAGAACATTTTTAAAAAACTCAATAATCTCTCTTTTTGTCTATTTATCATTCTGTCAGATCCTGTCATCGTGTGTCCTGACCTCCCCTGTAAAACTGGTAAGATTATTCTGAGGATTTTCATTCTGATTTTTAATTGTCACATGCCCTGTGATTAAAGTTGGTTTTGAACCCTGAACCTGCTGGTTGAGTGCAGTCCAGTCCAGTACTTAACTCGTTCTCCATACTGTCTCGCTTGGTTTGACATCAGAAAACATTTAAAGGTTTACATGAGCATGGCAGACCATCACCATGAGGCTCTACAACCCTAACCCTAACCCACATAGTTCAACCAGAGATTTGAAGAACTAACGAGTTAGAGAGAGTAGAACTGAGAAGCTACATGCTTGGTAGGTGTACCAGAGGCCATATTAGGTGTACCGGAGGCCATATTAGGTGTACCGGAGGCCATATTAGGTGTACCGGAGGCCATATTAGGTGTACCGGAGGCCATATTAGGTGTACCGGAGGCCATATTAGGTGTACCGGAGGCCATATTAGGTGTACCGGAGGCCATATTAGGTGTACCGGAGGCCATATTAGGTGTACCGGAGGTTATATTGGGTGTACCGGAGGCCATATTAGGTGTACCGGAGGCCATATTAGGTGTACCGGAGGCCATATTAGGTGTACCGGAGGTTATATTGGGTGTACCGGAGGCCATATTAGGTGTACCGGAGGCCATATTAGGTGTACCGGAGGCCATATTAGGTGTACCGGAGGCCATATTAGGTGTACCGGAGGCCATATTAGGTGTACCGGAGGCCATATTAGGTGTACCGGAGGTTATATTGGGTGTACCGGAGGCCATGTTGGGTGTACCGGAGGCCATATTAGGTGTACCGGAGGCCATATTAGGTGTACCGGAGGCCATATTGGGTGTACCGGAGGCCATATTGGGAAGTGACCATTTGGGATGTTGATGCGTCGTGTCGCGTTCTTCCGCCCACCATTCTCCCGCTCGTTGCAGGAGGTGGCGTGCCCGTGCCCGACAGCGTGGCCCCTCCCCCCTGGGAGGAGCTTGCGGAGCAAGGCAGCCCCTCAATGGTCCCTTCCTCAGTCGGGGGCGTAGCCAGCCTGCTGGGCAGCCTACGGGAGCAGCAGTATGGGGTTGGCGTGGCGACCATGGCCTACACGGCTCAGCGGGCTAAGCTAGCTCAGCCAGGCGCTGACAGGCAGCAGTGGACACAGCTGTTCATCGACTCCTTCAGGCTGGTATACGGAGACATCATGGGAGACCCAGCCAAAGCACTGGGGCTGTGTTAATTGGCTAAAAGTGCTAGCTAGCAATCTAACAAAACTAGCTGATGAGCTAATGTTACTGACTAATGCACTAACGATGCAAGCTAATGAGTTAACAGTGCTAATTCATGGATTAAGGGTGCTAGCGCTGCTTATATTGTCAGCTTAATGCTAATATTGTTAGCTATATGCTAAGTGTAAGCTCTGTGCTCATTTTTAATGCTAATATTGTTAACTCGATGCAATCACTTAGTCAGTTTAGTCTAATTTCGCTTGGAATATTTTAAACATATTAGATTTAAGCACTTTTTGTTAGTATGCATAACTCTGGGAGGATGCTAACAGAGTAGACAAGCTTCAGGCAGGTGGTAAGTTTTGCTGCTAACATATCTCTAAGCTTGTTGTTAAGGTGAGTGATTAGCTATTATAGCTCTGGATCTGGGGGTTTTAAAGCCTGGTTAGTTGGACATTTAAGACAGTTCAATATTATTATATGGCTGTGATGTTGAACCCATTTACCACTGTGAACCACTCAAATCCCTCGAACCACTTGCTGAATCGCTGTATGATTCCTCAAAGACACCGTTTTGCAGTTTTGCACATCGCCATAGTTACAGCAGCCATTTTATTTTTCTGTGAATGTTAGTGTTTGGGTTGGTTATGGGCATTACACGTTAGGCCTGTAGGATTATTGGGTATTGGGTAGAGAATTTATTGAATGGACATGATCTGTTGGATAAACCTTCATTTAAGTGAATTAAATACATTTAATAAAACAAACAAACTAATAAATAATTGCTTTTTAAAAATAACAATTACTCTATCCATCTGGTATTGTTTGGTGTGCATGCGAAGGGGGGGGGTGGTGGTAGACTGGGAAAACAGAGAACGTTTTAAAAAGAGAAGTTTACTGTATTATTTTAGCTCTGAGACTGCAACATGCTTAGCGTCAGCTAAATATAGGTATTATTGGATTAACAATATCCTACAGAGACAATATGTTAAAGATGTGATCATGTATTTTTAGTAGAGTATGTTTTCCTTGCCTGTCATGTTTGTCTATGTGAAATAAATCATTAGTGTGAAGGGAAACAATGAGTCATGTTGTTGTTGTATCTCTGAGTCCTACTACAACCATCCATCAGGTCAGCCATGTTACAGGTCCCTAACAGTCAGTAAAATAGCCTTTTGAGAGACTGTTACATCACACACAATATTTTTTCCTGATCAAGATGGTAAATATTTGAGATGTTTTCTTCTTCCTTCGTGTCAAACTACCAGGTAGTCTGACAAGACAGACTGAGTTGGTGGGGAGCTAGTAGACTGAGTGGGCAGGGAGCTAGTAGACTGAGTGGGCAGGGAGCTAGTAGACTGAGTGGGCAGGGAGCTAGTAGACTGAGTGGGCAGGGAGCTAGTAGACTGAGTGGACAGGGAGCTAGTAGACTGAGTGGACAGGGAGCTAGTAGACTGAGTGGACAGGGAGCTAGTAGACTGAGTTGGTGGGGAGCTAGTAGACTGAGTGGGCAGGGAGCTAGTAGACTGAGTGGACAGGGAGCTAGTAGACTGAGTGGACAGGGAGCTAGTAGACTGAGTGGGCAGGGAGCTAGTAGACTGAGTGGACAGGGAGCTGGTAGACTGAGTGGGCAGGGAGCTAGTAGACTGAGTGGACAGGGAGCTAGTAGACTGAGTGGACAGGGAGCTAATAGCCTGAGTTGGTGGGGAGTTAGTAGACTGAGTGGGCAGGGAGCTAGTAGACTGAGTGGGTGGGGAGCTAGTGGGCTGAGTGGGCAGGGATCTTACCTTGACGGACAGTTCTTTGAAAACGCCTGTCAAGCAACATGGACTCAGTGAACATTGTTGCAGTCAGATTATCTCAATCAAATGTGCTGATACACAAAGCAACTCAAACAACATTGACATTGCATGCAACATCCAAACCTGTCACACATCATCACATCATGGTTTCACAAATCATTTGTTTATCCAACTGTTTGGTTACTGTAACAGCATCCATATAGACAACATGTTGGCTATATAATTTAGCTAGCTAGCCCAAATGGAAGTGTCAGCACTGTTTATCAAGCTACCTATATAGTTCATCTGGGGAAAAATGTGTTGTAAAGTTAGTACAGGTTGAGGTCATATAGGCATTTATACTGTATGTCAGACAATGTTCATACAGTAAATCATGACAATCAATGATGTCAAGAAGTTATGAATCTCCCTTTTGATATGTCTTTTGATGTAATGACATGACAATGTGTCTGAGTTTTGGGCAACCCCTCCCCCACTTTGGTTCCATGCTGGCTGAAGACCTAGCTAACTAGTAATTAGCTAACACCAGATACAAGTGGAAACCTAGAAGTATATTTGCCTAAGATGAATAGGGGAAACGTCTTGTTATATTTGCTGACACGCTGCAGTCAAATTTTGGCACTTACTACCTAGTTGTGTGTGCAAACCATGCCCTCTATTTAAATTAGGTAAGAGTTTAAGACATTACTAATGGTGTCTTAAAATGTGCCTTTTTGTGATGTCACAAAAGGCCCTTAATAATCCCGCCTCCTGAATCCAAGTATTTGACATGAGGGAGGGGACCAGTCATTTTATGATTCAACTTTATCAATGTAGAAGCAACAGTCATTTTTCATACTTTGATTTGGTTTCATCCAAATATAGTTTTGACTGTTCGGGACCTTTAAGTTTTAGTAAAGTGATTTTAATAACCTGCTTTTAATATCCTGCAGAGAGCATGCAGATAATGGATGGGTAGATCTTTGTTCAGTTATATGCAGTTAAAGGATGGGTAGATCTTTGTTCAGTTATATTCAGATAAAGGATGGGTAGATCTTTGTTCAGTTATATGCAGTTAATGGATGGGTAGATCTTTGTTCAGTTATATTCAGATAATGGATGGGTAGATCTTTGTTCAGTTATATGCAGTTAAAGGATGGGTAGATCTTTGTTCAGTTATATGACACATTATCTGAGAACCCAAAAACAAATTATAAGGTGTTCCTCAGGGTTCGGTACTTGGACCCCTGCAGTTCTTGTTATACATGTTGGCACTTTAATTCCTATACATGGTAGGGATGTCATGGCCATAATAATGACATATATCTATGGTTATCAATGAACCAAGAGGAGGCTGCTGTAAAACATTTCAGTGTACCTATCTGTTGTATGTGACAATACATGTATTGTTATTTATTTTTGGCATTTTTTGGCATATAAATATTGGATGACAGCCAGTCAACTTCCTCTTCCCCTCTTCACTCAGACTAGACAGCCAGTCATCTTCCTCTTCCCCTCTTCACTCAGGCTAGACAGCCTGTCAACTTCCTCTTCCCCTCTTTACTCAGACTAGACAGATGATGTTATCTAGCTGTGTGTGTGTGTTTCTGAGCCAGCTGCTGTCAGCTGTGTGTGTGTGTGTGCGCGAGTTAACGTGTGTTGGTGTGTGTCTATGTATGTTCATAATTCCAGTAGATGTGTGTGTGTCAATGCGTGTGTGTGTGTCTTCAACGTGTGTGTGTGTGTGTGTGTTTCAGAGCCAGCGGTGGCCAGCTGTGTCCAGCGCCCTGTGGACCTTGTGTTCATGCTGGACGGGTCAGAGAGGATGGGAGTGGAGAACCACCGCCGAGCCAAGGAGTTCATCGAGAACGTGGCGCGCCGCCTCACCCTGGCCAACGGCCAATCAGACGACAGGAACGCCCGCATCGCCCTGCTGCAGTACGGCAGCAAATCAGAACAGAAGGTTGAGTTTTCGCTCACGCACAATCTGACGGTGATTGCTGATTCGCTGGCTGGGATGAGCTACATGGACTCCGCCTCCTCTCTTGGCAGCGCCATCATACACGCTGTCAACAACCTGGTGATGTCACAGGTACACGTTACGCACACACGCTGTCAACAACCTGGTGATGTCACAGGTACACGTTACGCACACACGCTGTCAACAACCTGGACAGTTCTACCTACAGTGTACACTGTGTAACTATACTGTCTCTGTTCTACAGTCGTAATACTGTGTAACTATACTGTCTCTGTTCTACAGTCGTAATACTGTATAACTATACTGTCTCTTTGTGCTCTACAGGGCAGCCGTCTGGCGCGTCGTAACGCAGAACTGTCTTTTGTCTTCATTACCGACGGAATCACTGCCAGCGAAAGCCTGGAGGAGGGCGTGTCGGCCATGCGGCGGGCTGAGGGTGTTCCCACGGTGATCGCCATGGGGACCGACACGGACCAGGACGTGCTGAGGAAGGTTGCCCTGGGAGACACGTCAGCCATCTTTAGAGGAGAGGACTACGCCACGCTGGGGAAACCCACATTCCTAGAACGCTTCATCCGCTGGGTCTGCTAACCAGCTCGTTAGAGCTAACCAGCTAACCAGCTAACCAGCTGTGTTTTAACTAACAGTTAAAGGTGCAATCCGTAAGAATCTTTTTAGTAACGAAATAAACAAACAAATCAATGTGTTCTCAGATGTGAAGGTGCTCTGTGCTTTGCAAAGTTTAAGCAAAAAATGGCAGAACTTGGAAGCTCAACTTCTAGCTCATCCAAGAGACACAAGGCACTCCAGATTTTTGTATCTTTTAAATTAATTAAATGACAGATTTCACCTTTAACTAGCTAAGCCCAAACAACCAAAGCCTTTCTCATCAGAGAGTTACTGAAGTGTGAAAGAGGTTGCAATTGTAAGTCTTGTTTCTGTTTTTTTTTTGTATTGTGTTTCTAGAAGAGATCCCTCACTGTGAGGTCTGTATCAGTACGTTTGTATTTTACACTAAAGGTGCTATTCTAGTGGAAGGAGTTACACACAGTCTCGTGTTGCACAAACAGTCAACTCTGTTTATCAAACAGTCTTAATTTTTAAACAGTTCAGTTTTTCAAACTTTGTAATTTCGATAGAAGTGCCGCTTTATACTTTATTATTCTAGTTCAGGGGACCATCCACTCATTCAGACACATCTCTCACACACAAACACACCAATTAGTTCAGGGTTTCAAACTTGGTCCTGTCCTCCTGCTGAGCTAGCTACTCTGAGCTAGCTACTAAACCCAACACACCTTTATCCAACAGACCCATACTTTTACCCAACACACCCACACTTTTACCCAACACACACACACACTGAAAATGCATTTGTTGTAAACTGAGCAGTATGTAATAAAGCTAGCTGTGGTGAAACCAGACCTGTGTGTGTTTGTACACATCTGTATTGCACCTGTATTTAAGATCTTCTAGATGTGAACCATAGGTATCCTGTCTGTCCTCTGGAGTGTCTGGAAGTTAGCCACAACCTGCTGTTTGAAGGGGAATGGAAACACTTGGCCTTGACACCCCCCTCCCCCTATACACATGGAATTATAGATATACCTCTCCTTAATGCAACCACTGGGTCAGATTTCAAATAACCTTTACGGAAAAAGCAAACCATGCAATACTCTGAGATGGCGCTCAGAACAATAGTCAAATTAGCTGCCCTGTTGGAGTCAACATAAACCATAAATTACATGCTAAATATTCCCTTACTTTTGATGATCTTCATCAGAATGCACTCCCAGGAATCCCAGGTCCACAATAAATGCTTGATTTGTTTGATAATGTCCGTTATTTATGTCCAATTAGCTCCTTTTGTTAGCGCGTTTGGTACACCTATCCAAACGCTGGTGCTGGTCGACCATTTTTTCAGACAAAACTTCAAAAAGTTATATTACAGGTCGAAGAAACATTTCAAACTAAGTACAGAATCAATCATTAGGATGTTTTTATCATAAATCTTCAAGAAAGTTCCCAACCGGAGAATACCTTTGAGGAGGAACAGAACGCAGGAAGATATCATGCGTGTGACCTGGAACTGGCTCTCTGCCAGTAGTCTGATTCATTCCCCTCTCATTCAGTCCCACAACACAGTAGAAGCCTCATTCAAATATCTATAGATGGTTGACATCTAGTGGAAGCGCTAGGAAGTGAATCTTCATTCATATCGCAATGGGATTTCAATAGGGAATGGTTTGAAAATATACCAACCTCAGATTTCTCACTTCCTGTTTGGATTTCTTCTCAGGTTCTTGCCTGCCATATGAGTTATTTTATACTCACAGATATCATTCAAACAGTTTCAGAAACATCAGTGTTTTCTATCCAATATTAATAATAATATGCATATATTAGCAACTGAGACTGAGGAGCAGGCTGTTTATTCTGGGCACCTTTCATCCAAGCTACTCAATAGTGCCCCTGCAGCCTTAAGACAATACCTTTAAGACAGCACCTTTAAGACAATACCTTTAAGACAGCATCTTTAAGACAATACCTTTAAGACAGCATCTTTAAGACAGCATCTTTAAGACAATACCTTTAAGACAGCGCCTTTAAAACAGCATCTTTAAGACAGCATCTTTAAGATAATATCTTTAAGACAGCATCTTTAAGACAGCATCTTTAAGACAGTATATTTAAGACTTTTCCCAATCTGGCCCTCAAACCATCACGGTCACCTAATAATCCCCAGTTTACAACTGTCTCATTCATCCCCCCCCTCTCCCCTGTAACTATTCCCCAGGTCGTTGCTGTAAATGAGAACGTGTTCTCAGTCAATTTACCTGGTAAAATAATGGATAAATAAAAATACATTTTTAAAAAGACAGCGTCTTGGTTACTGTCTGCAGAACTTTGTATAAGGGATATAAAACTTTGTCATCTTCGTGGGTCTGAAACATAATAGGCCTAGGTCTTCTTTTGGTCTGGTCATACAAGCACCAAAACACACAATTTACTCAAGCCTGCCAATGGAACATTGGCGTCAATCTTTACTCTGGCAATTCAAGACGGCGCTACCCGTAGAGCTAATAAACTTGATTCAATATCAATATCCTAAAAATAGAGATGTTTCTATGTTAAATGCACATGTTTAGTAGTAGTGGATTGAATACATCTATTTGCTTAACTTTAGTGTTTCCATTCCCCTTTAAAACACCTCTTACACGATAAATACTGTAATGACCTGACTAGATCATACAGGAACAATTGTCCAGACTGAGGCTTGAGTTTACGAATTGACGGTTTATTAACCCAACTTTACACAGGCTACTGTGGCCATAGCCCAGGCCAAATAAATGAAGGATACCCTATTAAAAAAACGTGAGCTTCTCTTGTGAAGGCCAGACGTAAGAGAAAGAACAATGGCTAAACCTGGTCTTAACCTCCAATGCTCCCTGCCCAACCCCCCTCCACGCCTCTCCACCAACCACCAGGAAGCCCGGCATCAGAACATTCCAGGCATCCCCGTGATTGGCAGATAGCAGGTTGATTGGCATGTCGGGACCCCGCGAACACTGGTAAGTACAACACAACCCATTAATAACCGAACACATAACACAGTAATAACTTGGTAAAAAATATAGAACCTTGTAGGCAGTAAGACAACCTGACCAAGGCTCTGTTATAGAGACATGAATGTGAAGGAAAAAGTCGCGGGGCTGCCGTTTGGCTGAAAAACGAACTACAGATTGCACCATCGTCAGAATGAGCGGATGTGTCAAAGAGGACGCGCTCTCCCTCAGCTATGTTTGGTCACGCAGGGACACCATAGGATGGACCTTGACCACAGCTGATTAGGTGCTGACTAGTTCGAGTTAGTTAGTTTACATCTGGAATAAAGGTTTGTATCTGTGCAATTCATCTCAGCCGCGCTGGACAAGAGACTGATACATCACTTTTGTGAGTATGTTTACAAAGTAATAAAACACATTGTCCGCATTTTACCCTCTTTTCACGTTCTTTCTACTTAGTAGATTGTATAGTCAACGCGTTCATTTTGAACTGTGCTCCAAGTCGTTTTGAAATCGGAGCATCTACGCCTGCAATTTAACATCACGAGCGGAACCTCTATCATTGTCCAGTCTTGCCACAGCACCGTCATTGTAAATACGAACGTGTTCTTAACTGACATGCCTAGTTAAATAAAGGTCAATTAACTTAACCGTGAACCGTGGCACTTTGAAGCATATGATTGGTCTAGTTATGTAAGGGATCAAGGGGATTGGGTGCATGTTTTAAAGAAACGCCCCTCAAGATTAGACTGTGTAGAGTACGAGGATCTCCAACTAGTAGATATAAACCACCTGAATATTGATATTCAATAGCTTTTTCTTGAAGGTTGGGTGATTTAGAGAAATTAGCCCTATTTTTAAAGAGAGAGTTAAACCCAAATATAAAATCTTTGTGACCTTATCTTGAAATAAGTCTATGGACAAGGACACTGCAATCAATCTATGATTTGTTTACCCACTGCCATCAATATGACCATTTCCTGTGCAGATCCTTAGTGTATTGGTGACAATTCCTGCCGCGTATCACATACAACTTTCCACCTGAGAACAGGGAGCCCTGCTTCCCACTGTTTCTAGAGAACAGGGAGCCCTGCTTCCCACTGTTTCTAGAGAACAGGGATCCTGCTTCCCACTGTTTCTAGAGAACAGGGATCCCTGCTTCCCACTGTTTCTAGAGAACAGGGATCCCTGCTTCCCACTGTTTCTAGAGAACAGGGATCCCTGCTTCCAACTGTTTCTAGAGAACAGGGATCCCTGCTTCCAACTGTTTCTAGAGAACAGGGATCCCTGCTTCCAACCTTCCCACTGTTTCTAGAGAACAGGGATCCTGTTTCCCACTGTTTCTAGAGAACAGGGATCCTGCTTCCAACCTTCCCACTGTTTCTAGAGAACAGAGATCCACTGTTTCTAGAGAACAGGGATCCCTGCTTCCAACTGTTTCTAGAGAACAGGGATCCCTGCTTCCACTGTTTCTAGAGAACAGGGATCCTGCTTCCAACTGTTTCTAGAGAACAGGGATCCTGCTTCCAACCTTCCCACTGTTTCTAGAGAACAGGGATCCCTGCTTCCAACTGTTTCTAGAGAACAGGGATCCTGCTTCCAACCTTCCCACTGTTTCTAGAGAACAGGGATCCTGCTTCCAACCTTCCAACTGTTTCTAGAGAACAGGGATCCCTGCTTCCAACCTTCCCACTGTTTCTAGAGAACAGGGATCCCTGCTTCCCACTGTTTCTAGAGAACAGGGATCCTGCTTCCAACTGTTTCTAGAGAACAGGGATCCCTGCTTCCAACCTTCCCACTGTTTCTAGAGAACAGGGATCCCTGCTTCCAACCTTTCCACTGTTTCTAGAGAACAGGGATCCCTGCTTCCAACCTTTCCACTGATTCTAGAGAACAGGGATCCTGCTTCCAACCTTCCCACTGTTTCTAGAGAACAGGGATCCCTGCTTCCCACTGTTTCTAGAGAACAGAGATCCTGCTTCCAAACTTTCCACTGTTTCTAGAGAACAGGGATCCTGCTTCCAACCTTCCCACTGTTTCTAGAGAACAGGGATCCCTGCTTCCAACCTTCCCACTGTTTCTAGAGAACAGGGATCCCTGCTTCCAACCTTCCCACTGTTTCTAGAGAACAGGGATCCCTGCTTCCAACCTTCCCACTGTTTCTAGAGAACAGGGATCCTGCTTCCAACCTTCCCACTGTTTCTAGAGAACAGGGATCCCTGCTTCCAATCTTCCCACTGTTTCTAGAGAACAGGGATCCCTGCTTCCAACCTTCCCACTGTTTCTAGAGAACAGGGATCCCTGCTTCCAACCTTCCCACTGTTTCTAGAGAACAGGGATCCTGCTTCCAACCTTCCCACTGTTTCTAGAGAACAGGGATCCCTGCTTCCAACCTTCCCACTGTTCTAGAGAACAGGGATCCCTGCTTCCAACCTTTCCACTGTTTCTAGAGAACAGGGATCCTGCTTCCAACCTTCCCACTGTTTCTAGAGAACAGGGATCCCTGCTTCCAACCTTTCCACTGTTTCTAGAGAACAGGGATCCCTGCTTCCAACCTTCCCACTGTTTCTAGAGAACAGGGATCCCTGCTTCCAACCTTTCCACTGTTTCTAGAGAACAGGGATCCTGCTTCCAACCTTTCCACTGTTTCTAGAGAACAGGGATCCTGCTTCCAACCTTCCCACTGTTTCTAGAGAACAGGGATCCCTGCTTCCAACCTTTCCACTGTTTCTAGAGAACAGGGATCCTGCTTCCAACCTTTCCACTGTTTCTAGAGAACAGGGATCCTGCTTCCAACCTTCCCACTGTTTCTAGAGAACAGGGATCCCTGCTTCCAACCTTTCCACTGTTTCTAGAGAACAGGGATCCTGCTTCCAACCTTCCCACTGTTTCTAGAGAACAGGGATCCTGCTTCCAACCTTCCCACTGTTTCTAGAGAACAGGGATCCTGCTTCCAACTGTTTCTAGAGAACAGGGATCCTGCTTCCAACCTTCCCACTGTTTCTAGAGAACAGGGATCCTGCTTCCAACCTTCCCACTGTTTCTAGAGAACAGGGATCCTGCTTCCAACCTTCCCACTGTTTCTAGAGAACAGGGATCCTGCTTCCAACCTTCCCACTGTTTCTAGAGAACAGGGATCCACTGTTTCTAGAGAACAGGGATCCTGCTTCCAACCTTCCCACTGTTTGTAGAGAACAGGGATCCTGCGTCCAACCTTCCACTGTTTCTAGAGAACAGGGATCCTGCTTCCAATCTTCCCACAGTTTCTAGAGAACAGGGATCCTGCGTCCAACCTTCCACTGTTTCTAGAGAACAGGGATCCACTGTTTCCAACCTTGCCACTGTTTCTAGAGAACAGGGATCCACTGTTTCCAACCTTGCCACTGTTTCTAGAGAACAGGGATCCTGCTTCCAATCTTTCCACTGTTTCTAGAGAACAGGGATCCCTGCTTCCAACCTTCCCACAGTTTCTAGAGAACAGGGATCCTGCTTCCAACCTTCCCACTGTTTCTAGAGAACAGGGATCCTGCGTCCAACCTTCCACTGTTTCTAGAGAACAGGGATCCTGCTTACAACCTTCCACTGTTTCTAGAGAACAGGGATCCTGCTTACAACCTTCCCACTGTCTGAGCAAAGTGACAACCAACTAAAAAATATATTTACAAAATATTAGCATACTTTAAATGCCCCCCCCCCCAAAAAAAAACTCTCAGTCATCAAATGGTGAGTGTCCATGTAATGTTTAAACCTGAACCTAAACCTGAACCTAAATCACCTGACCTGTGGGTTTTATTGTCCACCCTAGTCACAGGCCTAAGCCATGTCAAGACACGTAGAATGCAGGAAATGATCTGTAAAAGAGTAAAATGTTCCTGATGGAGCACCCCCAGTTCCCCGTCTAGGGGGTGCGCCAGGGGGGCAATGAAATCCAAATGGCAAATCTCACTCCAAGCTTTCTTCAACAGTTGGCAGCCCTGCGACAGCGCAGATCTAGCGGCAGATCTGGCAGATCTAGCGGCAAATCTGGCAGATCTAGCGGCAGATCTAGGGGCAGATCTAGCGGCAGATCTAGGGGCAGATCTAGCGGCAGATCTAGGGGCAGATCTAGGGGCAGATCTAGCGGCAGATCTAGGGGCAGATCTAGCGGCAGATCTAGCAGATCTAGCGGCAGATCTAGCAGATCTAGCGGCTGCCTGGGCAACAGCGTGTTATTATGCAGTAATATGTGAATAAGTCCTCCAAGAGTAAAGGGGCCCAGTAACTTAGTTAGGTCGTCTTTTATCATTGTATCTGTTCGTTTCCAGTGTCGTTCAGGTTGTCAAAATGTTGTCTGTATTTTTTAAGTTGCAGGTTCAGTTTAGGCTACAGGTTATATCTTTGACACTCTGCCCCATCGACAGGTTAGAGATAGATTTGACGTGTGTGTGTGTGTGTGTGTGTGTGTGTGTAGTGTGATGGAGGGGGACCATATAACCACCCTGTCTACTCCTGTAATGGTTGTGGATGTTGATGTAGTGAAGAGGAATGCTGAGAAAATGAGAGAACACTGGACCAAGCTGGGAGTCACACTTCGACCCCACATGAAGACACACAAGACCCTGTAAGACACACACACACACACACACACACATTTACACAAACACACATACAAACCCAATAAGAGACCTGAACTGTGTGTGTGTGTGTGTTGTGAGTGTGGTGATATAATGACAGGTGGGTCTAGGAGTTGTATCGTCGTGTCAACACTGGCAGAAGCCGGTTTCTATGCCGACCACGGATATGACGACATCCTGTATGCCTACTCTGTGCCCTTTGACAAGGTACACACCCTAACCCCTCCACACTACACCCTAAACCCTAACCCCTCCACACTACACCCTAAACCCTAACCCCTCCACACTACACCCTAACCCCTCCACACTACACCCTAACCCCTCCACACTACACCCTAACCCCTCCACAATACACCCTAACCCCTCCACAATACACCCTAACCCCTCCACACTACACCCTAACCCCTCCACACTAAACCCTAGATGCCACTACCTCACTGCCTGCACACTAACTGTACAGCTAGATGCCTCTACCTCACTGCCTGCACACTAACTGTACAGCTAGATGCCTCTACCTCACTAACTGTACAGCTAGATGCCTCTACCTCACTAACTGTACAGCTAGATCCCTCTACCTCACTAACTGTACAGCTAGATGCCTCTACCTCACTAACTAACTGTACAGCTAGATGCCGCTACCTCACTAACTGTACACTAACTGTACAGCTAGATGCCACTACCTCACTAACTGTACAGCTAGATGCCTCTACCTCACTAACTAACTGTACAGCTAGATGCCGCTACCTCACTAACTGCACACTAACTGTACAGCTAGATGCCTCTACCTCACTGCCTGCACACTAACTGTACAGCTAGATGCCGCTACCTCACTGCCTGCACACTAACTGTACAGCTAGATGCCGCTACCTCACTGCCTGCACACTAACTGTACAGCTAGATGCCTCTACCTCACTGCCTGCACACTAACTGTACAGCTAGATGCCTCTACCTCACTAACTAACTGTACAGCTAGATGCCTCTACCTCACTAACTGTACAGCTAGATGCCTCTACCTCACTAACTGTACAGCTAGATGCCACTACCTCACTAACTGTACAGCTAGATGCCACTACCTCACTAACTGTACAGCTAGATGCCTCTACCTCACTGCCTGCACACTAACTGTACAGCTAGATGCCTCTACCTCACTGCCTGCACACTAACTGTACAGCTAGATGCCACTACCTCACTAACTGTACAGCTAGATGCCTCTACCTCACTAACTGTACAGCTAGATGCCTCTACCTCACTAACTAACTGTACCGCTAGATGCCTCTACCTCACTAACTGTACCGCTAGATGCCTCTACCTCACTAACTGTACAGCTAGATGCCTCTACCTCACTAACTGTACAGCTAGATCCCTCTACCTCACTAACTGTACAGCTAGATGCCTCTACCTCACTAACTAACTGTACAGCTAGATGCCTCTACCTCACTAACTGTACAGCTAGATGCCTCTACCTCACTGCCTGCACACTAACTGTACAGCTAGATGCCTCTACCTCACTGCCTGCACACTAACTGTACAGCTAGATGCCGCTACCTCACTGCCTGCACACTAACTGTACAGCTAGATGCCGCTACCTCACTGCCTGCACACTAACTGTACAGCTAGATGCCTCTACCTCACTGCCTGCACACTAACTGTACAGCTAGATGCCTCTACCTCACTAACTAACTGTACAGCTAGATGCCTCTACCTCACTAACTGTACAGCTAGATCCCTCTACCTCACTAACTGTACAGCTAGATCCCTCTACCTCACTAACTGTACAGCTAGATGCCTCTACCTCACTAACTGTACAGCTAGATGCCACTACCTCACTAACTGTACAGCTAGATGCCACTACCTCACTAACTGTACAGCTAGATGCCTCTACCTCACTGCCTGCACACTAACTGTACAGCTAGATGCCTCTACCTCACTGCCTGCACACTAACTGTACAGCTAGATGCCACTACCTCACTAACTGTACAGCTAGATGCCTCTACCTCACTAACTGTACAGCTAGATGCCTCTACCTCACTAACTAACTGTACCGCTAGATGCCTCTACCTCACTAACTGTACCGCTAGATGCCTCTACCTCATTAACTGTACAGCTAGATGCCTCTACCTCACTAACTGTACAGCTAGATCCCTCTACCTCACTAACTGTACAGCTAGATGCCTCTACCTCACTAACTAACTGTACAGCTAGATGCCTCTACCTCACTAACTGTACAGCTAGATGCCTCTACCTCACTAACTGTACAGCTAGATCCCTCTACCTCACTAACTAACTGTACAGCTAGATGCCTCTACCTCACTAACTGTACAGCTAGATGCCACTACCTCACTAACTGTACAGCTAGATGCCTCTACCTCACTAACTGTACAGCTAGATGCCTCTACCTCACTAACTGTACAGCTAGATGCCTCTACCTCACTAACTAACTGTACAGCTAGATGCCTCTACCTCACTAACTGTACAGCTAGATGCCACTACCTCACTAACTGTACAGCTAGATGCCACTTGCCTACTCTGTACCCTTCGACTATGTATCCTACACCAGACCCTTAAACTGTTTGCGCTTGCGTGTCTGTGTGTGTGTGTGTGTGAGCATGTGGTGCGTGTCTGTGTGTGTGTGAGCATGCATGTTCGAGCTAGAAACACAAGCATTCCGTTGCACCCACAATAACATCTGCTAAACATGTGTATGACAAATAAAATGAGATGTGTGTGTGTCTGTGTGTGGTGTGTAAGGTTGAGCGCTGTGCGGTGCTGGCAGAGCGTCTGTCTCTGTTCCAGGTGTTGTTGGACCACAGAGATGCTCTGGAGCAGCTGAGGAAGAGACCACTGACAGACGGGCGGGTGTGGCACATCTGGCTCAAACTGGACTGTGACAACGGAAGAGGTGAGAGGGCGTTCTAGAATGCTATTATGGTGTTCTAGAATGCTTCGCTGTTCTGTTCCTTCAAATGTATGTCAAATATGTTATTGTTTGAAATATACTATATAAATAAAGTTTGATTTGATTTTGAAAGTCAGATACTTGAAAGTATTTGAGGTGCACTTGGCTTGGGGTTTACTATTCCATTGGTTTGAAATCAACTGCACCTCAAAGTACTGGGAGAATTTGACTCATGTACTTGACCCAGGGGCGTGTTCATTAGGATGCAGCGTTTTGAAACGTTCAGATAGGAATACGCTACGTAGAACAAATATGCCTCTCTGACATGGTGAATAAGCAATCAGCTCCATTCATGGAATTTCTATACGCAACGTTCAACAACTTTTGGCCACTGAACGTGGCTCTGGCTTGTGTTCAGTACAACAAAACGGTACCTTACTGAACCACCAGTTCAACAACTTTGTGATTATGGTAGCCCAGAGGACAGTTTTTACTTTTGTTATTTTTATTATTATTTAAATATATATATTTTATACCTGTTTTCTCTGCAATTTCATGGTATCCAATTTTGTCGTAGTCTTGTCTCATCTCTGCAACTCCTGTACGAACTCAGGAGAGGCGAAGGTCGAGAGCTGTGCGTCCTCCTTAACCCAACCAAGCCACACTGCATCTTGACACAATGCCCGCTTAACCCGGAGGCCAGCCAACACCAATGTGTTGGAGGAAACGCCGTACACCTGGTGACCGTGTCAGAATAATTTTGCACGCCCAATTTTTCAGTTTTTGATTTGTTAAAAAAGTTTGAAATATCCAATAAATGTCGTTCCACTTCATGATTGTGTCCCACTTGTTGTTGATTCTTCACAAAAAAATACAGTTTTATATCTTTATGTTTGAAGCCTGAAATGTGGCAAAAGGTCGCAAAGTTCAAGGGGGCCAAATACTTTCGCAAGGCACTGTAGTGGCCCAGAGGACAGTTACCATATGGTGGGATTATAGTGGCCCAGAGGACAGTCACCATATGGTTGGATTATAGTAGCCCAGAGGACAGTTACCATATGGTTGGATTATAGTAGCCCAGAGGACAGTTACCATATGGTTGGATTATAGTGGCCCAGAGGACAGTTACCATATGGTTGGATTATAGTGGCCCAGAGGACAGTTACCATATGGTTGGATTATAGTGGCCCAGAGGACAGTTACCATATGGTTGGATTATAGTGGCCCAGAGGACAGTTACCATATGGTTGGATTATAGTGGCCCAGAGGACAGTTACCATATGGTGGGATATAGTGGCCCAGAGGACAGTTACCATATGGTTGGATTATAGTGGCCCAGAGGACAGTTACCATATGGTTGGATTATAGTGGCCCAGAGGACAGTTACCATATGGTTGGATTATAGTAGCCCAGAGGACAGTTACCATATGGTTGGATTATAGTGGCCCAGAGGACAGTTACCATATGGTTGGATTATAGTGGCCCAGAGGACAGTTACCATATGGTTGGATTATAGTGGCCCAGAGGACAGTTACCATATGGTTGGATTATAGTAGCCCAGAGGACAGTTACCATATGGTTGGATTATAGTGGCCCAGAGGACAGTTACCATATGGTTGGATTATAGTGGCCCAGAGGACAGTTACCATATGGTGTGCTGCGTAAGTGTTGTGATTTCAGATGTACACACATCGATCAGGTCACACCCACCAATGGGGAGCAAATGTACCTTTTAATGGGGGTTGAAGAACGAAGCGCACCGTTTTGGGGAAACGCGTCGTTCAGTACAAACTGTAACGCGACGTAGCAAACGTTGAACTGAACACACCGGGGTTCTGTTTTGTAGCGGGTGTTCTGCACTCGGAGCCAGAGGCACTGAGATTGGCCCAGGACATCTCTGAGTCAGAGGGGGTGGAGCTGATGGGGGTGTACGCCCACTGTGGGAACACCTATGGCTGCAGAGGGGCGGAGCAAATACGTGCTGTTGCCCGTGAAACAACCACCCTCGTACTGCAGTTCATGGAGAAGTAAGAACACACACACACACACATACACATACACATACACAAAGACACACAAGTCTCTCTCTCTCTCTCCAGACTGAAGGCTGTGGGAATCAGCTGTAAATCCAGTATAGGCTCCACCCCCTCCTGCAGCCAGCCAATCAGTGACATGGCCAAGCTCAGCGAGGTGCATCCTGGGAACTACGTCTTCTTCGGTCAGTGTGGTGTGTGTGTGTGTGTGACCTCAACAGATCTATTGTAGTAGAAAGCAGTGTTGTTTTCTGATTGGCTGCTGTGCTTTCTGTAGACGTGCAGCAGTCTGTGATTGGTTCGTGCGGTCTGGAGGACGTGGCTGTCAGGGTTCTGAGCAGGGTTATAGGTCACTCTCCTCACAGAAACCAGCTGCTCCTCGACTGTGGCTGGTCTGCTCTCAGGTACAGAAGCTGTATTAAATACTGTCGTTATTACTATTATACTACTGTCATAGTACTGTTATTACTATTATACTACTGTTATACTACTGTCATAGTACTGTTATTACTATTATACTACTGTCATATTACTATTATTACTGTCATAGTACTGTTATTACTATTATACTACTGTCATAGTACTGTTATTACTATTATACTACTGTTATACTACTGTCATAGTACTGTTATTACTATTATACTACTGTCATAGTACTGTTATTACTATTATACTACTGTTATTACTATTATACTACTGTCATAGTACTGTTATTACTATTATACTACTGTCATAGTACTGTTATTACTATTATACTACTATCATAGTACTGTTATTACTATTATACTACTGTCATAGTACTGTTATTACTATTATACTACTGTCATAGTACTGTTATTACTATTATACTACTGTCATAGTACTGTTATTACTATTATACTACTTATTACTATTATACTACTGTCATAGTACTGTTATTACTATTATACTACTGGCATACTACTGTTATTGCTATTATACTACTGGCATACTACTGTTATTACTATTATACTACTGTTATTACTATTATACTACTGTTATTACTATTATACTACTGTCATAGTACTGTTATTACTATTATACTACTGTCATAGTACTGTTATTACTATTATACTACTGTCATAGTACTGTTATTACTATTATACTACTGTCATAGTACTGTTATTACTATTATACTACTGTCATAGTACTGTTATTACTATTATACTACTGTCATAGTACTGTTATTACTATTATACTACTGTCATAGTACTGTTATTACTATTATACTACTGTCATAGTACTGTTATTACTATTATACTACTGTCATAGTACTGTTATTACTATTATACTACTGTCATAGTACTGTTATTACTATTATACTACTGTCATAGTACTGTTATTACTATTATACTACTGTCATAGTACTGTTATTACACTACTGTCATAGTACTGTTATTACTATTATACTACTGTTATTGTTATTATTCTACTGTCATACTGTTATTATTATTATACTACTATCATAGTACTGTTATTATACTACTGTTATTATTATTATACTACTGTCATAGTACTGTTATTATACTACTGTTATTATTATTATACTACTGTCATAGTACTGTTATTATACTACTGTTATTATTATTATTCTACTGTCATAGTACTGTTATTATTATTATTCTACTGTCATAGTACTGTTATTATTATTATTCTACTGTCATAGTACTGTTATTATTATTATACTACTGTCATAGTACTGTTATTATACTACTGTTATTATACTACTGTCATAGTACTGTTATTATACTACTGTTATTACTATTATACTACTGTCATAGTACTGTTATTACTATTAAACTACTGTCATAGTACTGTTATTACTATTATACTACTGTTATTGTTATTATTCTACTGTCATACTACTGTTATTATTATTATACTACTATCATAGTACTGTTATTATACTACTGTTATTATTATTATACTACTGTCATAGTACTGTTATTATACTACTGTTATTATTATTATACTACTGTCATAGTACTGTTATTATACTACTGTTATTATTATTATTCTACTGTCATAGTACTGTTATTATTATTATTCTACTGTCATAGTACTGTTATTATTATTATTCTACTGTCATAGTACTGTTATTATTATTATACTACTGTCATAGTACTGTTATTATACTACTGTCATAGTACTGTTATTATACTACTGTTATTACTATTATACTACTGTCATAGTACTGTTATTACTATTAAACTACTGTCATAGTACTGTTATTACTATTATACTACTGTCATAGTACTGTTATTACTATTAAACTGTCATACTACTGTTATTATTAAACTCAGCAAAAATAGAAACGTCCTCTCACTGTCAACTGCGTTTATTTTCAGCAAACTTAACATGTGTAAATATTTGTATGAACATAACAAGATTCAACAACTGAGACATAAACTGAACAAGTTCCACAGACATGTGACTAACAGAATTGGAATAATGTGTCCCTGAACAAAGGGGGGGTCAAAATCAAAAGTAACAGTCAGAATCTGGTGTCTCCTCCTCATGGACTGCACCAGATTTGCCCGTTCTTGCTGTGAGATGTTACCCCACTCTTCCACCAAGGTACCTGCAAGTTTCCGGACATTTCTGGGGAGAATGGCCCTAGCCCTCACCCTCCGATCAACATGCTCAATGGGATTGGGATCCGGGCTCTTTGTTGGCCATGGCAGAACACTGACATTCCTGTCTTGCAGGAAATCACCAGTATGGCTGGTGGCATTGTCATGCTGGAGGGTCATGTCAGGATGAGCCTGCAGGAAGGGTACCACATGAGGGAGGAGGATGTCTTCCCTGTAACGCACAGTGTTGAGTGCCTGCTATGACAACAAGCTCAACAAGCTCAGTTATTACTACTGTCATAGTGCTGTTTTTACTACTGCCATAGTACTGTTATTACTACTGCCATAGTACTGTTATTACTACTATCATAGTACTGTTATTACTACTGTCAGTACTGTTATTACTACTGTCAGTACTGTTATTACTACTGCCATAGTACTGGTGTTACTACTGCCATAGTACTGGTGTTACTACTGCCATAGTACTGGTGTTACTACTGTCATGGTACTTATTACTACTGTCATAGTACTGTTATTACTACTGTCATAGTACTGGTATTACTACTGTCATAGTACTGCCATTACTACTGCCATAGCACTGTTACTGCCATAGTACTGTTACTGTTATTACTACTGCCATAGTACTGTTATTACTACTGTCAAAGTACTGTTACTGTCATAGTACTGGTATTACTACTGTTATAGTGGTATTACTACTGTCATAGTACTGTTATTACTACTGCCATAGTACTGTTATTACTACTGCCATAGTACTGTTATTACTACTGCCATAGTACTGTTATTACTACTGCCATAGTACTGTTATTACTACTGTCAAAGTACTGTTATTACTACTGTCAAAGTACTGTTACTGTCATAGTACTGTTATTACTACTGCCATAGTACTGGTATTACTACTGTCATAGTACTGGTATTACTACTGTCATAGTACTGGTATTACTACTGCCATAGTACTGGTATTACTACTGCCATAGTACTGGTGTTACTACTGCCATAGTACTGTTGTTAGTACTGTTGTTACTACTGCCATAGTACTGTTGTTACTACTGCCATAGTACTGTTGTTACTACTGCCATAGTACTGTTGTTACTACTGCCATAGTACTGTTGTTACTACTGCCATAGTACTGTTATTACTACTGCCATAGTACTGTTACTGCCATAGTACTGTTATTACTACTGCCATAGTACTGTTACTGCCATAGTACTGTTATTACTACTGCCATAGTACTGTTACTGCCATAGTACTGTTACTGCCATAGTACTGTTATTACTACTGCCATAGTACTGTTACTGTCATAGTACTTTTATTACTACTGTCATAGTACTGTTATTACTACTGTCAAAGTACTGTTACTGTCACAGTACTGGTACTACTACTGCCATAGTGGTATTACTACTGTCATAGTACTGGTATTACTACTGTCATAGTACTGGTATTACTACTGCCATAGTACTGTTATTACTACTGCCATAGTACTGTTATTACTACTGCCATAGTACTGTTATTACTACTGTCAAAGTACTGTTATTACTTCTGTCAAAGTACTGTTACTGTCATAGTACTGTTATTACTACTGTCATAGTACTGGTATTACTACTGCCATAGTACTGGTATTACTACTGCCATAGTACTGTTGTTACTACTGCCATAGTACTGTTACTGCCATAGTACTGTTATTACTACTGCCATAGTACTGTTACTGCCATAGTACTGTTACTGCCATAGTACTGTTACTGCCATAGTACTGTTATTACTACTGCCATAGTACTGTTATTACTACTGCCATAGTACTGTTATTACTACTGTCAAAGTACTGTTACTGTCATAGTACTGGTATTACTACTGTCATAGTGGTATTACTACTGTCATAGTACTGGCATTACTACTGCCATAGTACTGTTATTACTACTGCCATAGTACTGGTGTTACTACTGCCATAGTACTGGTGTTACTACTGTCATAGTACTGTTATTACTACTGCCATAGTACTGGTATTACTACTGCCATAGTACTGGTATTACTACTGCCATAGTACTGGTATTACTACTGCCATAGTACTGGTATTACTACTGCCATAGTACTGGTATTACTACTGTCATAGTACTGGTATTACTACTGCCATAGTACTTTACTGCTGTCAAAGTACTGGTATTACTACTGCCATAGTACTGGTATTACTACTGCCATAGTACTGGTATTACTACTGCCATAGTACTGGTGTTACTACTGCCATAGTACTGGTGTTACTACTGGTGTTACTACTGCCATAGTACTGGTGTTACTACTGTCATAGTACTGTTGTTACTACTGTCATAGTACTGTTATTACTACTGTCATAGTACTGGTATTACTACTGCCATAGTACTGGTATTACTACTGCCATAGTACTGGTGTTACTACTGGTGTTACTACTGCCATAGTACTGGTGTTACTACTGCCATAGTACTGGTGTTACTACTGTCATAGTACTGTTGTTATTACTACTGTCATAGTACTGGTATTACTACTGCCATAGTACTGGTATTACTACTGCCATAGTACTGGTATTACTACTGCCATAGTACTGGTATTACTACTGCCATAGTACTGTTATTACTACTGCCATAGTACTTTACTGCTGTCAAAGTACTGTTATTACTACTGTCATAGTACTGTTATTACTACTGCCATAGTACTGTTATTACTACTGCCATAGTACTGGTGTTACTACTGCCATAGTACTGTTATTACTACTGTCAAAGTACTGTTATTACTACTGTCAAAGTACTGTTATTACTACTGTCATAGTACTGTTATTACTACTGCCATAGTACTGGTATTACTACTGCCATAGTACTGGTGTTACTACTGCCATAGTACTGTTGTTACTACTGCCATAGTACTGTTGTTACTACTGCCATAGTACTGTTGTTACTACTGCCATAGTACTGTTGTTACTACTGCCATAGTACTGTTGTTACTACTGCCATAGTACTGTTATTACTACTGCCATAGTACTGTTACTGCCATAGTACTGTTATTACTACTGCCATAGTACTGTTACTGCCATAGTACTGTTACTGCCATAGTACTGTTATTACTACTGCCATAGTACTGTTACTGTCATAGTACTTTTATTACTACTGTCATAGTACTGGTATTACTACTGCCATAGTACTGGTATTACTACTGCCATAGTACTGTTACTGTCATAGTACTTTTATTACTACTGTCATAGTACTGTTATTACTACTGTCAAAGTACTGTTACTGTCACAGTACTGGTATTACTACTGTCATAGTACTGGTATTACTACTGTCATAGTACTGGTATTACTACTGTCATAGTACTGGTATTACTTCTGTCAAAGTACTGTTACTGTCAGTACTGTTATTACTACTGTCATAGTACTGTTATTACTACTGCCATAGTACTGTTACTGTCATAGTACTTTTATTACTACTGTCATAGTACTGTTATTACTACTGTCAAAGTACTGTTACTGTCACAGTACTGGTATTACTACTGTCATAGTACTGGTATTACTACTGTCATAGTACTGGTATTACTACTGTCATAGTACTGGTATTACTACTGTCATAGTACTGTTATTACTACTGCCATAGTACTGTTATTACTACTGCCATTACTGTTATTACTACTGCCATAGTACTGTTATTACTACTGTCAAAGTACTGTTATTACTTCTGTCAAAGTACTGTTACTGTCATAGTACTGTTATTACTACTGTCATAGTACTGGTATTACTACTGCCATAGTACTGGTATTACTACTGCCATAGTACTGTTGTTACTACTGCCATAGTACTGTTGTTACTACTGCCATAGTACTGTTACTGCCATAGTACTGTTACTGCCATAGTACTGTTATTACTACTGCCATAGTACTGTTACTGCCATAGTACTGTTATTACTACTGCCATAGTACTGTTATTACTACTGTCAAAGTACTGTTACTGTCATAGTACTGGTATTACTACTGTCATAGTGGTATTACTACTGTCATAGTACTGGCATTACTACTGCCATAGTACTGTTATTACTACTGCCATAGTACTGTTATTACTACTGCATTGTACTGTTATTACTACTGCCATAGTACTGTTATTACTACTGCCATAGTACTTTACTGCTGTCAAAGTACTGTTATTACTACTGCCATAGTACTGGTGTTACTACTGCCATAGTACTGGTGTTACTACTGCCATAGTACTGGTGTTACTACTGTCATAGTACTGGTATTACTACTGCCATAGTACTGGTATTACTACTGCCATAGTACTGGTATTACTACTGCCATAGTACTGGTATTACTACTGCCATAGTACTGGTATTACTACTGCCATAGTACTGGTATTACTACTGCCATAGTACTGGTATTACTACTGTCATAGTACTGGTATTACTACTGCCATAGTACTTTACTGCTGTCAAAGTACTGTTATTACTACTGCCATAGTACTGGTATTACTACTGCCATAGTACTGGTATTACTACTGCCATAGTACTGGTGTTACTACTGCTGTTACTACTGCCATAGTACTGGTGTTACTACTGCCATAGTACTGGTGTTACTACTGTCATAGTACTGTTGTTACTACTGTCATAGTACTGTTATTACTACTGTCATAGTACTGGTATTACTACTGCCATAGCACTGGTATTACTACTGCCATAGTACTGGTATTACTACTGCCATAGTACTGGTGTTACTACTGTCATAGTACTGTTATTACTACTGCCATAGTACTGGTATTACTACTGCCATAGTACTGGTGTTACTACTGCCATAGTACTGTTATTACTACTGTCAAAGTACTGTTATTACTACTGTCAAAGTACTGTTATTACTACTGTCATAGTACTGTTATTACTACTGCCATAGTACTGGTATTACTACTGCCATAGTACTGGTGTTACTACTGCCATAGTACTGTTGTTACTACTGCCATAGTACTGTTGTTACTACTGCCATAGTACTGTTGTTACTACTGCCATAGTACTGTTGTTACTACTGCCATAGTACTGTTGTTACTACTGCCATAGTACTGTTATTACTACTGCCATAGTACTGTTACTGCCATAGTACTGTTATTACTACTGCCATAGTACTGTTACTGCCATAGTACTGTTACTGCCATAGTACTGTTATTACTACTGCCATAGTACTGTTACTGTCATAGTACTTTTATTACTACTGTCATAGTACTGGTATTACTACTGCCATAGTACTGGTATTACTACTGCCATAGTACTGTTACTGTCATACTACTTTTATTACTACTGTCATAGTACTGTTATTACTACTGTCAAAGTACTGTTACTGTCACAGTACTGGTATTACTACTGTCATAGTACTGGTATTACTACTGTCATAGTACTGGTATTACTACTGTCATAGTACTGGTATTACTTCTGTCAAAGTACTGTTACTGTCAGTACTGTTATTACTACTGTCATAGTACTGTTATTACTACTGCCATAGTACTGTTACTGTCATAGTACTTTTATTACTACTGTCATAGTACTGTTATTACTACTGTCAAAGTACTGTTACTGTCACAGTACTGGTATTACTACTGTCATAGTACTGGTATTACTACTGTCATAGTACTGGTATTACTACTGTCATAGTACTGGTATTACTACTGCCATAGTACTGTTATTACTACTGCCATAGTACTGTTATTACTACTGCCATAGTACTGTTATTACTACTGTCAAAGTACTGTTATTACTTCTGTCAAAGTACTGTTACTGTCATAGTACTGTTATTACTACTGTCATAGTACTGGTATTACTACTGCCATAGTACTGGTATTACTACTGCCATAGTACTGTTGTTACTACTGCCATAGTACTGTTGTTACTACTGCCATAGTACTGTTGTTACTACTGCCATAGTACTGTTACTGCCATAGTACTGTTACTGCCATAGTACTGTTATTACTACTGCCATAGTACTGTTACTGCCATAGTACTGTTATTACTACTGCCATAGTACTGTTATTACTACTGTCAAAGTACTGTTACTGTCATAGTACTGGTATTACTACTGTCATAGTGGTATTACTACTGTCATAGTACTGGCATTACTACTGCCATAGTACTGTTATTACTACTGCCATAGTACTGTTATTACTTCTGCATTGTACTGTTATTACTACTGCCATAGTACTGTTATTACTACTGCCATAGTACTTTACTGCTGTCAAAGTACTGTTATTACTACTGCCATAGTACTGGTGTTACTACTGCCATAGTACTGGTGTTACTACTGCCATAGTACTGGTGTTACTACTGTCATAGTACTGGTATTACTACTGCCATAGTACTGGTATTACTACTGCCATAGTACTGGTATTACTACTGCCATAGTACTGGTATTACTACTGCCATAGTACTGGTATTACTACTGCCATAGTACTGGTATTACTACTGCCATAGTACTGGTATTACTACTGTCATAGTACTGGTATTACTACTGCCATAGTACTGGTATTACTACTGCCATAGTACTTTACTGCTGTCAAAGTACTGTTATTACTACTGCCATAGTACTGGTATTACTACTGCCATAGTACTGGTATTACTACTGCCATAGTACTGGTGTTACTACTGGTGTTACTACTGCCATAGTACTGGTGTTACTACTGCCATAGTACTGGTGTTACTACTGTCATAGTACTGTTGTTACTACTGTCATAGTACTGTTATTACTACTGTCATAGTACTGTTATTACTACTGCCATAGTACTGGTATTACTACTGCCATAGTACTGGTATTACTACTGCCATAGTACTGGTGTTACTACTGGTGTTACTACTGCCATAGTACTGGTGTTACTACTGCCATAGTACTGGTGTTACTACTGTCATAGTACTGTTATTACTACTGTCATAGTACTGTTATTACTACTGCCATAGTACTGGTATTACTACTGTCATAGTACTGGTATTACTACTGTCATAGTACTGGTATTACTACTGCCATAGTACTGGTATTACTACTGCCATAGTACTGTTATTACTACTGCCATAGTACTGTTATTACTACTGCCATAGTACTTTACTGCTGTCAAAGTACTGTTATTACTACTGTCATAGTACTGTTATTACTACTGCCATAGTACTGTTATTACTACTGCCATAGTACTGGTGTTACTACTGCCATAGTACTGGTGTTACTACTGCCATAGTACTGTTGTTACTACTGTCATAGTACTGTTGTTACTACTGTCATAGTACTGTTGTTACTACTGTCATAGTACTGTTATTACTACTGCCATAGTACTGGTATTACTACTGCCATAGTACTGGTATTACTACTGCCATAGTACTGGTATTACTACTGCCATAGTACTGGTATTACTACTGCCATAGTACTGTTGTTACTACTGCCATAGTACTGTTACTGCCATAGTACTGTTACTGCCATAGTACTGTTATTACTACTGCCATAGTACTGTTACTGCCATAGTACTGTTATTACTACTGCCATAGTACTGTTATTACTACTGTCAAAGTACTGTTACTGTCATAGTACTGGTATTACTACTGTCATAGTGGTATTACTACTGTCATAGTACTGGCATTACTACTGCCATAGTACTGTTATTACTACTGCCATAGTACTGTTATTACTACTGCATTGTACTGTTATTACTACTGCCATAGTACTGTTATTACTACTGCCATAGTACTTTACTGCTGTCAAAGTACTGTTATTACTACTGCCATAGTACTGGTGTTACTACTGCCATAGTACTGGTGTTACTACTGCCATAGTACTGGTGTTACTACTGTCATAGTACTGGTATTACTACTGCCATAGTACTGGTATTACTACTGCCATAGTACTGGTATTACTACTGCCATAGTACTGGTATTACTACTGCCATAGTACTGGTATTACTACTGCCATAGTACTGGTATTACTACTGCCATAGTACTGGTATTACTACTGTCATAGTACTGGTATTACTACTGCCATAGTACTGGTATTACTACTGCCATAGTACTTTACTGCTGTCAAAGTACTGTTATTACTACTGCCATAGTACTGGTATTACTACTGCCATAGTACTGGTATTACTACTGCCATAGTACTGGTGTTACTACTGGTGTTACTACTGCCATAGTACTGGTGTTACTACTGCCATAGTACTGGTGTTACTACTGTCATAGTACTGTTGTTACTACTGTCATAGTACTGTTATTACTACTGTCATAGTACTGTTATTACTACTGCCATAGTACTGGTATTACTACTGCCATAGTACTGGTATTACTACTGCCATAGTACTGGTGTTACTACTGGTGTTACTACTGCCATAGTACTGGTGTTACTACTGCCATAGTACTGTTGTTACTACTGTCATAGTACTGTTATTACTACTGTCATAGTACTGTTATTACTACTGCCATAGTACTGGTATTACTACTGTCATAGTACTGGTATTACTACTGTCATAGTACTGGTATTACTACTGCCATAGTACTGGTATTACTACTGCCATAGTACTGTTATTACTACCGCCATAGTACTGTTATTACTACTGCCATAGTACTTTACTGCTGTCAAAGTACTGTTATTACTACTGTCATAGTACTGTTATTACTACTGCCATAGTACTGTTATTACTACTGCCATAGTACTGGTGTTACTACTGCCATAGTACTGGTGTTACTACTGCCATAGTACTGTTGTTACTACTGTCATAGTACTGTTGTTACTACTGTCATAGTACTGTTGTTACTACTGTCATAGTACTGTTATTACTACTGCCATAGTACTGGTATTACTACTGCCATAGTACTGGTATTACTACTGCCATAGTACTGGTATTACTACTGCCATAGTACTGTTATTACTACTGCCATAGTACTGGTATTACTACTGCCATAGTACTGGTATTACTACTGCCATAGTACTGGTATTACTACTGCCATAGTACTGTTGTTAGTACTGCCATAGTACTGGTGTTAGTACTGTCATAGTACTGGTGTTACTACTGTCATATTGTTATTACTACTGTCAGTACTGTTATTACTGTCAGTACTGTTATTACTACTGTCATAGTACTGCATTATCACATTTCAGTCTCGATGGAGCTGGGAAACTGCCCACTGGATACGCTGTTATAGAGGGACATCCTGACCTCAGGTACTACTACAGTACTACTATGGTAATACTAGGACTGATATTACTGTTAGAGGGACATGATGACCTCAGGTACTACTATGGTAATACTAGGACTGATATTACTACTACTGTTATAGAGGTACATCCTGACCTACTACAATATTACTACTGTACTGCTACTACTCCTATACTTCTGCAGTACTACTAGTCTGACCACTATCCTCCCTGTGTCTGTCCGTCCCCCTGCAGGTTGTTGTCTATGACCCAGGAGCATGGCAGAGTGGAGCCTCTCTCAGGACAACTGGACTACAGCAGATACCCCCTGGGAACACTGCTGACTATTATACCTTACCATGTGAGTACTCATCCCTGACTCATCCCCTATTCAGTCATCCCCTACTGCATTAGTACTCATTTACTCATCCCCACCGCATTAGTACTCATCCCCTATTCAGTCATCCCCTACCGCATTAGTACTCATCTCTTACTCCTCCCCTATCCAGTCATCCCCTACTGCATTAGTACTCATCCCTGACTCATCCCCTATTCAGTCATCCCCTACTGCATTAGTACTCATTTACTCATCCCTTACTCCTCCCCTATTCAGTCATCCCTGACTCATCCCCTATCGCATTAGTACTCATCACTTACTCCTCCCCTATTCAGTCATCCCCTACCGCATTAGCACTCATCCCTTACCCACTCTCATCCCCTACCACGTTAGTATCTTTAAGTTGTGATTGTACACTACTTGTTCTGCATGTCAGAGGTCTAATATATAGGTGTGTTCATCCAGGCTTGTGCAACAGCCATGATGCATTCTGTGTACTACGTCCACTCTGGAGGTCGGCTGGTGGGAAAGTGGACACCCACACGCGGCTGGTGATCAAAGGAGCATTATGGGAAATGTAGTACTGTGTGGGTGTGTAGTCCTGGAGGGAATCAGCCTGAGCAAAGAGCTGGACAGAATCACTAATCACCTTGAAGCTCAAATGACTTATGTGATGTTGGGAAATGTCCTTCCTATCTTTCCTGATGTCATCGTTTCTATTGTTGTCCGTCCTGCATTGGGGCGGTATTATACAGCTGTCACTGACACTAAACCATGTTTTACACTAATAAATTATAAATTAACCACTTTCCTTAAACCTTTTGTATTCTCCCAAACTGGATGGTCATTGTTAGTAATAGCAAATATACACTGTACAAAACATTAGGAACACCTGCTCCTTCCATGAGACTGACCAGGTGAAAGTTATGATCCCTTATTGATGTCACTTGTTAAATCCACTTCAATCAGTGTAGATGAAGGGGAGGAGACGGGTTAAATAAGGATTTAAGTCTTGAGATGATTGTATGTGTGCCATTGAAGGAGAATTGGCAAAACAAGAGATTGAAGTGCCTTTGAACCACAGGAGACTGGTGATTGGAGGACGCCTCATAATGGCTGGAACGGCATGAAAACCATGTGTTTGATACCTTTCCCCTCTAGCCATTACCACGAGCCTCCCCAGTTCTAGGCGCACCAGTTTGAGTCAAGAACTGCAATGCTGCTGGGTTTTTCCCCCTCAACAGTTTCCGGTGTTTATCAAGAATGGTCCACCACCCAAAGGACATCCAGCCAACTTGACCCAACTGTGGGAAGCATTGGAGTCAACATGGACCAGCATCCCTGTGGAACGCTTTCGACACCTTGTAGAGTCCATGTTCTGATGAATGGAGGCTGTCATGAGGACAAAAGTTAGTGTAACTCAATATTAGGAAGGTGTTCTTAATGTTTTGTACACTCAGTGTGGGTTTTCCCCTAATTTGTTATGTTAGTTTTGGGCTCCCAGGTGGCACAGCAGTCTAAGGCACTGTATCTCAGTGCTAGAAGCATCACTACAGACACAGCCTGGAATCGAACCAGGGTATCACAACCGGCCGTGATTGGGAGTCCAATCCTTATGGCTAATGAGACATGGTGAGACGTGGTGTGATCACAGAAACATACAGGAACTCAAATCCTTCTGTTCACCTGATTTAGAATTCCTCACAATCAAATGTCGACCACATTATCTACCAAGGGAATTCTCTTCGATTATAATCACAGCCGTATATATCCCCCCCAAGCAGACACATCGATGGCTCTGAACGAACTTTATTTGACTCTTTGCAAACTGGAATCCATTTATCCGGAGGCTGCATTCATTGTAGCTGGGGATTTTAACAAGGCTAATCTGAAAACAAGACTCCCTAAATTTTATCAGCATATCGATTGCGCAACCAGGGGTGGAAAAACCTTGGATCATTGTTACTCTAACTTCCGTGACGCTTATAAGGCCCTGCCCCGCCCCCCTTTCGGAAAAGCTGACCACGACTCCATTTTGTTGATCCCTGCCTACAGACAGAAACTAAAAAAAGAAGCTCCCACGCTGAGGTCTGTCCAACGCTGGTCCGACCAAGCTGATTCCACACTCCAAGACTGCTTCCATCACGTGGACTGGGAGATGTTTCGTATTGCGTCAGATAACAACATTGACGAATACGCTGATTCGGTGTGCGAGTTCATTAGAACGTGCATTGAAGATGTCGTTCCCATAGCAACGATTAAAACATTCCCTAACCAGAAACCGTGGATTGATGGCAGCATTCGCGTGAAACTGAAAGCGCGAACCACTGCTTTTAATCAGGGCAAGGTGACTGGTAACATGACCGAATACAAACAGTGCAGCTATTCCCTCCGCAAGGCTATCAAACAAGCTAAGCCTCAGTACAGAGACAAAGTAGAATCTCAATTCAACGGCTCAGACACAAGAGGCATGTGGCAGGGTCTACAGTCAATCACGGACTACAATAAGAAATCCAGCCCAGTCACGGACCAGGATGTCTTGCTCCCAGGCAGACTAAATAACTTTTTTGCCCGCTTTGAGGACAATACAGTGCCACTGACACGGCCTGCAACGGAAACATGCGGACTCTCCTTCACTGCAGCCGAGGTGAGTAAGACATTTAAACGTGTTAACCCTCGCAAGGCTGCAGGCCCAGACGGCATCCCCAGCCGCGCCCTCAGAGCATGCGCAGACCAGCTGGCCGGTGTGTTTACGGACATATTCAATTCAATCAATCCCTATACCAGTCTGCTGTTCCCACATGCTTCAAGAGGGCCACCATTGTTCCTGTTCCCAAGAAAGCTAAGGTAACTGAGCTAAAAGACTACCGCCCCGTAGCCCTCACTTCCGTCATCATGAAGTGCTTTGAGAGACTAGTCAAGGCCCATATCACCTCCACCCTACCTGACACCCTAGACCCACTCCAATTTGCTTACCGCCCAAATAGGTCCACAGACGATGCAATCTCAACCACACTGCCCTAACCCATCTGGACAAGAGGAATACCTATGTGAGAATGCTGTTCATCAACTACAGCTCGGCATTTAACACCATAGTGCCCTCCAAGCTCGTCATCAAGCTCGAGACCCTGGGTCTCGACCCCGCAATGTGCAACTGGGTACTGGACTTCCTGACGGGCCGCCCCCAGGTGGTGAGGGTAGGCAACAACATCTCCACCCCGCTGATCCTCAACACTGGGGCCCCACAAGGGTGCGTTCTGAGCCCTCTCCTGTACTCCCTGTTCACCCACGACTGCGTGGCCACGCACGCTCCAACTCAATCATCAAGTTTGCGGACGACACAACAGTGGTAGGCTTGATTACCAACAACGACGAGACGGCCTACAGGGAGGAGGTGAGGGCCCTCGGAGTGTGGTGTCAGGAAAATAACCTCACACTCAACGTCAACAAAACTAAGGAGATGATTGTGGACTTCAGGAAACAGCAGAGGGAACACCCCCCTATCCACATCGATGGAACAGTAGTGGAGAGGGTAGCAAGTTTTAAGTTCCTCGGCATACACATCACAGACAAACTGAATTGGTCCACTCACACAGACAGCATCGCGAAGAAGGCGCAGCAGCGCCTCTTCAACCTCAGGAGGCTGAAGAAATTTGGCTTGTCACCAAAAGCACTCAAACTTCTACAGATGCACAATCGAGAGCAGCCTGGCGGGCTGTATCACCGCCTGGTATGGCAACTGCACCGCCCTCAACCGTAAGGCTCTCCAGAGGGTAGTGAGGTCTGCACAACGCATCACCGGGGGCAAACTACCTGCCCTCCAGGACACCTACACCACCCGATGTTACAGGAAGGCCATAAAGATCATCAAGGACATCAACCACCCGAGCCACTACCTGTTCACCCCGCTATCATCCAGAAGGCGAGGTCAGTACAGGTGCATCAAAGCTGGGACCGAGAGACTGAAAAACAGCTTCTATCTCAAGGCCATCAGACTGTTAAACAGCCACCACTAACATTGAGTGGCTGCTGCCAACACACTGACACTGACTCTACTCCAGCCACTTTAATGATGTAAAATGTAAAATATATCACTAGCCACTTTAAACAATGCTACCTTATATAATGTTACATACCCTACATTATTCATCTCATATGCATACGTATATACTGTACTCTATATCATCGACTGCATCCTTATGTAATACATGTATCACTAGCCACTTTAACTATGCCACTTTGTTTACATACTCATCTCATATGTATATACTGTACTCGATATCAGCTACTGTATCTTGCCTATGCTGCTCTGTACCATCACTCATTCATATATCTTTATGTACATATTCTTTATCCCCTTACACTGTGTATAAGACAGTAGTTTTGGAATTGTTAGTTAGATTACTTGTTGGTTATTACTGCATTGTCGGAACTAGAAGCACAAGCATTTCGCTACACTCGCATTAACATCTGCTAACCATGTGTATGTGACAAATAAAATTATTTGATATTCATAAGGAGGCGCACAATTGGCCCAGCATCGTCTGGGTTTGGCCGGTGTAGGCCGTCATTGTAAATATAAAATTGTTCTTAACTGACTTGCCTAATTAACTTTAAATAGTAGATTAATTTGTTTGGTATTCTGCATGTTCTTGGTTGGTCCGCCATGATTGAGTTGAAAGCCTTGTGGCCAGATCGATGAAGACGGCTGCACAGTATTGTCTGTTATCGATGGCGGTTATGATATCGTTTAGGACCTTGAGCGTGGCTGAGGTGCACCCATGACCAGCTCTGAAAACAGATTGCATAGCGGAGAAGGTACGGTGGGATTCGAAATGGTCAGTGATCTGTTTATTAACTTGGCTTTCAAAGACTTTAGACAGGCAGGGTAGGATAGATATAGGTCTGTAGCAGTTTGGGTCTAGAGTGTCTCCCCCTTTGAAGAGGGATGACCGCGGCAGCTTTCCAATCTTTAGGGATCTCAGACGACACGAAAGAGATGTTGAACAGACTAGTGGCGGATCATTTTAGAAAGTGTCCAGATAAGAGTGCATGGCCATTAAGGCCAGATCGTTAAAGGTACTCCTTAAATATAAAGTTGACTTTTGACAAATTAAAACGTGTCAGTTTCATGGAGGTTGGAGAAACAACGTTCAGCTACTTCAGACATTGGCTCCCATCTAGATTGTGCCTTTTAGATGTCGAGAAAAGTTAACTAAGGTAGATTTTTATTGACTTCTGAAACCCCCAACCTGGTCTGTTGGGTCCGTTTCAGAGAGGTCTCACGATGTTGAGCCTCTGGGTTGAGAAACTCTGGTCTGAAGCTGTAAAACCAGCACGTATTCAGTTTGCCTTTTCTTTAATCAGAATGAGTTTTTGATAACTGCTGTGTAAATAAAGATACTGAAATACATTTTATTATTTTTTACTGAATGTGAAGAGTTGACAGACAACAGCGCTACAGATTTCCAAAGAGGTGGTCAATAAGACTAAACAAATGTCATCAAAAGCACGAACAGGGAATGTGTACATCCTCTGCACTGAAAAGGCCAGGTCAAAGCAACATAGTGGAAATTGACTTTGGCCTAAAGAGCAGATGACGCTAACTACAGGCAGTGTTTCTTAACCCAAACTGGGCCCTCTGGTAATTAGTTAACACCAATGTGATCACAGCCGTATTCTTAACGTGTCTCAGAGCTGATTTAGGATCAGGTCGTCCCTGTAATCATTATGATCTAAAAGGAAAAACGACTCCGACGAGACGTTATCAATACCGCTCAGTTATCTGACCCTACGAGACGTTATCAATACCGCTCAGTTATCTGACCCTACGAGACGTTATCAATACCGCTCAGTTATCTGACCCAGTGAGGCCCAGTTCTCTGACCCTACGAGACCCGTTATCAATACCGCCCAGTTGTCTGATCCAGTGAGGCCCAGTTCTCTTGGGTTGGAGAAAAAGACGGAACATGATGTCTGCTCCTCTCCTCACTCTACTTCTTTCTCCAGGAAGTCAGTCAGCGTGCTGGTCTCCACAGCAACCAGCAGGTACTCCACTCCATCAGCACCCTGAGGGATCATGGGAAAAATTAGTCCATTTCAGGTTGAAGCTGTGTGTGTGCGCGTGTGTGCGTGAGTGTACCTTGCGTGTGCGGATGAGTTTGTGGTCTCTGAACTCTGTGAGCTGGGTACGCAGGGTGAGGTCAGAGTTCACCAGGAAGGCTTCCCGACAACGCTGGTAGAAGTCCTGGAATGACAAGCCTACACACACATACACTTAAACAATCACTGTGAAAGGGTTGTAGGAGGGGTAGTGGGTGTGTGTGTGTACCTGTGTAGGAGGGGTAGTGGGTGTGTG